>NW_021612429.1:2261-4016 GCF_004785775.1 Grammomys surdaster | reverse complement strand
ATACAACGTATTGAATAAACCTACAGGAAAGATAGGCACATTATAAAGCATTCGTACATCCAGAGCTAAAACCAGGTACAATAGAGCTCAAAAGACTTAAACAACGTTATATATGATGTTTCAGTTAGGACTTGTGTTTCCTAGAAAGCTTATACACCTATACCATCCAGCCACGTATATTTCATTGTTTCAAGTATAATGTCCAAGGAAGTTGCTATATTCTAGGAGAAAAGCACTATACAACTTATTGAACAAACCTACAGTAAAGATACGTGCATTGCAAAGCATTCGTACTTCCAGAACTAAAGGCAAGTACAATACAGCTGAAGAGACTTAAACAATGTTACATGTGACATTTCAGTTAGTACCTGTGTTTGCTTTAAAGCATGAACACTTGTACCATCCGGTCGTGCATACGACATTATTTCATATGGCATGTCCAAAAAAGTTGGTATATTCCAGCAGAAAAGCACAATACAACTTATTGAACAAACTTACTCTAAAATGCATTGCAATACACTCGTACTACCAGAGCAAAAGGCAAGTACAATACAGTTGAAAAGACTTAAACAATGTTACATGTGTCATTTCAGTTTGCATTTGTGTCTGGTTTAAAGCATATACACTTGTACCATCCATTCATGTATACTACATTGGTTCATATGGCATGTACAAGTAAGTTGCTAGATTCCAGCACTAAAGCACTGTACAATGTATTGAACAAACCTCCAGTAAATATACGGGCATTGCAAAGCATTCATACTTCCAGAGCTAAAGGCAAGTACAACACCGCTGAAAACACTCAAATCATGAAACATGTGACATTTTGTGTAGGACGTTTGTTTGCTTTAAAGCATAAACACTTGTACCATCCAGTCTTGTGTACTTCATTGTTTCATATGGCATATCCAAATAAGTTCCTAGATTCCAGCAGAAAAGCACAATACAACAAATTAAACAAAACAACTCTAAAATGCATTGCAATGCATTCATAATACCAGATCTAAGCGCAAGTACAATACAGCAGCAAAGACTTAAAGTACGTTATATGTGACATTTCAATTAGGACTTGTGTTTGCTTTAAAGCATAAACACATTTACTGTCGGGCCGTGTATGTTTCATTGTTTCATATGGCATGTCCATGTAAGTTGATAGATTCCAGCCGAAAAGCACTCTACAATGTATTGAACAAACCTACAGTAAAGATACGCGCATTGCAAAGCATTCGTACTTCCAGAACTAAAGGCAAGTACAATACAGCTGAAGAGACTTAAAGAGCGTTACATGTGACATTTCACTTAATACCTGTGTTGGCTTTCAAGCATAAAAGTGTACCATCCGGTCATGCATACTACATTGTTTCATATGGCATGTCCAAAAAAGTTGCTAGATTCCAGCAGAAAAGCACTATACAACTTATTGAACAAGCCTACAGTAAAGATAAGGGAATTGCAAGCATTCGTACTTCCAGAACTAAAGGCAAGTTCAATACAGCTTTAGAGACTTAAACAGCGTTACATGTGACATTTCAGTTAGTACCTGTGTTTGCTTTCAAGCATAAACACTTGTACCATCCGGTCATGCATACTACATTGTTTCATATGGCATGTCCAAGAAAGTTGCTAGATTCCAGCAGAAAAGCACTATACAACTTATTGAACAAACGTAGTGTAAATATAGGTGCATTGCAATGCATTCGTACTTCCATACCTAAAGGCAAGTACAACACAGCTGATACACATTGAAATCATGTT
>NW_021612429.1:0-2161 GCF_004785775.1 Grammomys surdaster | reverse complement strand
TACACAACGTATTGAATAAACCTCCAGTAAAGATACCTGCATTGCAAGGCATTCGTACTTCCATAGGCAAAGGCAAGTACAACACAGTTGATACACATTGAAATCATGTTACATGTGACATTTCAGTTAGGATGTATGTTTGGTTTAAAGCATAAACACTTGTACCATCCGGCCATGTATATATAATAGTTTCATATGGCATTTCCAAGAAAGTTGCTAGATTCCAGCAGAAAAGCAGTATAAAATGTATTGAACAATCCTACTGTAAAATGCACTACAATGTATTGGAACTTCCATAGCTAAAGCCAATTACAACACGCCTAAAAATGTCTTAAACAACATTACATGTGGCACTTCAGTTAGTACTTTTGTTTGCTTTAAAGCATAAACACATGTACCATCTGTCCATGTATATTTCATTGTTTCATATGGGATGTCCAAGGAAGTTGCAAGATTCTAGCAAAAAAGGCCTATACAACAAATTAAACAAACCTACTGTAAAATGCATTGCAATGCGTTCATACTTCCAGAGCCCCAGGCAAGTAAAATACACCTCAAAAGACTTAAACAACGTTATATGTGACATTTCCGTTAGGACTTGTGTTTGCTTTAAAGCATAAGCACATCTAACATCCAGTCATATATACTTCATTGTATCATATGGCATGTCCAAGTAAGTTTCTAGATTCCAGCAGAAAAGCACTATAAACTTATTGAAAAAATGTACTGTAAAGATATGCACATTACAATGCATTTATACTTCCAGAGTTAAAGGCAAGTACAACACAGCTGAAAACACTGAAGTCCTGTTACTTGTGACATTTCAGTTTTGACTTGTGTTTGGTATAAGCATAAACACTTGTACAATCTGGCCATGAATATTTCTCTGTTTAATATGGCATGTCTACGAAAGTTGCTAGATTCCTGCAGAAAAGCACTATACAACTTATTGAACAAACGTACTATAAATATAAGCACATTACAAAGCATTCGTACTTCCAGACTAAAGGCAAGTACAATACAGCTGAAAACATTGAAATTACATTACATGTGACAATTGAGTTAAGGCGTTTGTTTGCTTTAAAGCATAAAACCTTGTACAATCCAGTCATGTAAATTTCATTGTTTAACAAGTCATATCCAAGAAAGTTGCTAGACTCCAGATTAAATGCAATATACAACGTACTGAACAAAACTACAGTAAAGATAAGCGCATTGCAAATCATTCGTACTTCCAGAGCTAAAGGCCTGTACAACACAGATGAAAACATTGGAATCACACTACATGTGAAATTTCAGTTAGGACATGTGCTTGGTTTAAAGAATAAATACTTGAACCATCAGGCCACGTATATCTCATTCTTTCATATGGCATGTCATAGAAAGTTCCTAGATTCCAGCAGAAGAGCACTATACAACTTATTGAACAAACGTACTGTAAAGATAGGCACATTGCAAAGCATTTATACTTCCAGAGCTAAAGGCAACACAGCACAGCTGAAAACATTGAAGTCACATTACAAGTGATATTTCAGTTAGGTTGTGTGTTTGGTATTAAGCATAAACACTTGTATCATCCGGCCATGTTTATTTCATTGTTTCATATGGCATGTCCCCGAAAGTTGCTAGATTCCAGCAGAAAAGAACTATACAACTTATTGAACAAAACTACTCTAAAATGCACAGCAATGCATTCGTTCTTCCAGAGCTAAAGCAAGTAAAATACAGCTGAAAATACTTAAACAACGTTATTTGTGACATTTCAGTTAGGACTTGTGTTTGCTTTAAAGCATTTACACTTGGACCATCTGGTCATGTATACTTCATTATTTCATATGGAATGTCCAAGTAAGCTGCTGGATTCCAGTAGATAAGCAGTATACAATTTATTGAACATACGTACAGTAAAGATACGTGCATTGCAAAGCATTCGTACTTCCAGAGCTAAAGTTAAGTACAACATCACGGACATCACTGAAACCACGTTACTAGTGACATTTGAGTTAGGACGTTTGTTTGCTTTAAATCTTTTCAACAGTGTTGTACTTGCTTTAGCTATGGAAGTACTAATGCTTTGCAATGCATATCTTTACTGTAGATTTGTTCAGTAACTTCTACAGTGCTTTTCTGCTGGAATTTAGCAATTTACTTGGATAAGCAA
>NW_021612428.1:1179-3001 GCF_004785775.1 Grammomys surdaster | reverse complement strand
CACAGCTGCAAAATATGAAACAACCTTCCTTGTGAGATTTCAGTTACGAAGTGTGTGTGGTTTATACCATAATCACTTTTACCATCTGGCCATGTATATTTCAATGTTTCATATTGCATGTCCAAGTAAGTTGCTAGGTTCCAGCAGAAAAGCACTATACAATTATTGAACAAATGTACTGTAAATACACGTGCATTGCAATGCATTCATACTTCCAGAGATTAAGGCAAGTACAACACCGCTAACAAAACTAAGAAAATGTGACATTTCAGTTAGGACATGTGTTTGCTTTATGCATAAACCTTTGAACCGTCTGGCCATGAATACTTCATTTTTTAATATGGCATGTTCAATAAAGTTACTATATTCCTGCAGAAAAGCACAATACTACGTATTGAACAAACTTACACTAAAGATACTTGCATTGCAAAGCTTTCATACTTCCAGACTTAAAGGCAAGTACAATACATCTCAAAAGAGTTAAACAACTATATATGTGACATTTCAGTTAGGACATGTGTTTCCTTTAAAGTATAAACACTTGTACAATCCGCTCTTTATACTCCATTGTTTCATATGGCATGTGCAATTAAGTTGCTAGATTACAGCAGATGCACTATACAAACAATAGAACAAACCAACACTAAAATGCATTGCAATGCATTTGGACTTCCAGAGCTAAAGGCAAGTACAACACAGCTGAAAACATTGAAATCACAATACATGTGTTATTTCAGTTAGGACATGTGTTTGGTTTAAAGCATAAACACTTGTACCATCCGGCCATGTATATTTCATTGTTTCATATGGCATGTCCAAAAAAGGTTGCACATGGCAAAGCATTCATACTTCGAGAGCTAAAGGCAAGTACACCACAGCTGCAAAAAATGAAACAACCTTCCTTGTGAGATATCTGTTACGAAGTGCGTTAGGTTTATACGATAAAAAGGTGTAACATCCGGCCATGTATATTTCATTGTTTCATATGGCATGTCCAAGAAATTTGCTAGATTCCAGCAAAAAAAACAGTATACAATATACTGAACAAAAGTACTGTAAAATGTGGTGCAATGCATTCGTACTTAGAGAGCAAAGGTAAGTTAAACAGAGCTCAAAAAGTTTTAAACAAGATTATATGTGACATTTCAGTTAGGACTTGTGTTTGCTTTAAAGCATAAACATTTGTACCATCCAGTCATGTATACTTCATTGTGTCAAATGGTATGTCCAAGTAAGTTGCTGGATTCCAGCAGAAAAGCACTATACAACTTTCTGAACAAAAGTACTGTAAAGATATGCGCATGGCAATGCATTTGTACTTCCAGAGCTAAAGCCAAGTACAATACAACTGAAAACAGTGAAATCCCGTTACATGTGACATTTAAGTTAGGACGTGTGTTTGGTTTAAAGCATAAACACTTGTACCATCCAGGAAGGAATATTTCATTTTTTTCATATGGCATGTCCAAGTAAGTTGAAAGATTCCGGAAGAAAAACACTATACAAAAAATTTTAAAAAATTACTGTAAAATGCATTGCAATGAATTCATACTTCCAGAGCTACAGGAAAGTACAATACAGCTCAAAAGACTTAAACAACATTATATGTGATATTTAAGTTCGGACTTGTGTTTGCTTTAAAGCATATAAACTTGTACAATCTGGTCATGTATACTTCATTGTTTCCTATGGCATGTCCAATTATGTTGCTAGATTCCAGCAGAAAAACACTACACAGCTTATTGAAAAAACCTACAGTAAAGATTCACGCATTGCAAAGCTTTTGTACTTCCACAGCTAAAGGCAAGTACAACACTGCTGA
>NW_021612428.1:0-1079 GCF_004785775.1 Grammomys surdaster | reverse complement strand
ATTGCAAAGCTTTCGTACTTCCACAGCTAAAGGCAAGTACAACACCGATGACAACACTCAAATCATGGTACATGTGACATTTCATGTAGGACCTGTGTTTGCTGTAAAGCATAAACACTTGTACCATCCGTTCATGTATAGTTCATTGTATCATATGGCATGTCCAAGTAAGTTGCTAGATTCCAGTAGAAAAGCACTATACAAATTAATGAACAAACGTACTCTAAGGATAGGCGCATTGCGTAGCATTCATACTTCCAGAGCTAAAGGTAAGTACAACACAGCTGATAACATTGAAATCACATTACATGTGACATTTCAGTTAGGAAATTTGTTTGATTTAAAGCATAAACACTTGTCCATCAGGCCAATTATATTTCAGTGTTTCCTATGGCTTGTCCAATAAAGTTGCTAGATTCCAGCAGAAAAGCATGATACAACATATTTTACAAACCTACTGTAAAATGCATTGCAAAGCATTCGTACTTCCATAGATAAACGCAAGTACAAAACAGCTAAAAACACTTAAACAACGTTACTTGTGACATTTCAGTTATGACTTGTGTATGCTTTACAGCATAAACACTTGAACCATCCGGTCATGTATATTTGATTGTTTCATATGGCATGTCCAAGTAAGTTGCTAGATTCCAGCATAAAAGTACTATATAACTTCTTGATAAAATATACTGTAAAGATACATGCATTGCAAAGCATTTGTACTTCAAGAGCTAAAGGCAAGTACAACACAGATTTAAGCATTGGAATCACATTACATGTGATATTTCAGTTAGGACATGTGCTTGGTTGAAAGCATAAACGCCTGAACCATCCGGCCATGTATATCTCATTGTTTCATTTGGCATGTCCAAGAAACTTGCTAGATTCCAGAAGAAAAGAACTATACATCTTATTGAACAAACGTACTCTAAAATGCCTTGCAATGCATTCATACTTCCAGAGATAAAGGCAAGTACAATACTGATCAAAACATTGAAATCACCTTATATGTGACATTTCAGTTAGGACGTGTGTTTGCTTTAAAGCATAAACACTTGTACCATCCGGTCTCGTGTACT
>NW_021612427.1:6198-17576 GCF_004785775.1 Grammomys surdaster | reverse complement strand
TATTTTTTCTTTGTTTTGTGCATCTGATGTTTTGATTATTATGTGACAGGAGGTATTTCTTTTCTGGTCTATTCTATTTGGTGTTCTGTAGGCTTCTTGTATGTTTATGGGCATCTTGTTCTTTAGGTTAGGGAAGTTTTCCTCAATAATTTTGTTGAAGATATTTACTGGCCCTTTAAGTTGGGGATCTTCATTCTCATCTATACTTATTATCCTTAGGTTTGGTCTTCTCATTGTGTCCTGGATTTCCTGGATGTTTTGAGTTAGGAGTTTTTTGCATTTTACATTTTCTTTGACAACTGTGTCAATATTTTCCACAATATCTTTTCCATTTGAGATTCTCTCTTCTATCTCTTGTATTCGGTTGGTGATGCTTGCGTCTATGACTCCTGATCTCTTTCTTAGGTTTTCCATCTCCATGGTTGTCTCCCTTTGAGCTTTCTTTATTGCTTCTATTTCCATTTTCAGATCCTGAATGTTTTTGTTTAATTCCTTCTTTGTGTTTTCTTTTTTTTTTTTTTTTTTTTTTTTTTTTTTTTTTTTTTTTTTTTTTTAAATTTCCACAAAATAGATTTATATTATATTGAAAATTTATAAATAAGATGACCTGTTAATTATAAACAATTGTATCCAATTAAGTTTTTCTACAGTTCAAGAACATTTAAAACCTCATACTTAGAATTATTTATATATGGATTTTACTCTGTGTTGCTATGCCAATATCATTATAGACCAAAGGAGAAAGAAGAAGCAGGAAAACCACTGCACTGAGTTCCCGGTTTTTAACAAGATTTCCCACCTGGTAGACTGTCAGGCCCCTCACAGCAGAGAAGATGCTCACCACACTTTAACATTCCAAGCTGCTACTGCAAGTCAAAGTTGCAAGAGATCCCAGGGATTGCATCTGCAGCTGCAAGGGGTCCCAGGTGCTGTCACAGTGAGCAATCCCTCCCTCGTACAGCGTCTACAGCTGCAAGTGCCAACAGCAGTTTACCTGAAGCATTTCAAAAGTCAATCTCAGCAAGTTACCCACCCAAGCAAGCTGTCACAGCTCCAGAAAGGAAAGCACACTGAGTTTTAAAACGCAAGGAGCCTGTGGATTTAGCCATGAAACAAACAGCATTAAAATGCTTCTGACCTTCCGTCTCAGCCAGCAGCACTTATTTAGACAAATGGACCCCTTTCTGCAGAGGTCTTCAGGAGTCTGTAGACAAGAGCTATCTGGCCCTCACTCAGGTGAAGGCTATCAATAACGTATACTGCACACTGTTCTTTTCTGAAGCCGTCTCAAGGGACTGTGGACAGATAGCAAAGGAGACCTGCTTTTCCCCCAGTAGCCTTAAATAGACCAACTTTCTGAAGACAGTTCTCCAACATTAAATGTTTGGAGACCACATGTGTGATTTAAAATATATAGACTCTGATATTTTGGACCGTTCATAGTTGAGGGCACAGACAGCACTTAACTAATGTCATGAACTGACAGACGGAGACAAGCCCTGCACACAGCAGGAGAGGGAGCTCTCAGGGCTCCCAGCAGCCTCTTGTCCCCAGTGCCTGCCTGTATTGCAGGACAGCATCGTGCTGAGGGACACTGCTAATGACATTTGCCCTGTGTCAGTCAGCCTGGCATAGCCTAGGTGTTGTGCTGGCATGAGTTACCCTAAGGTAAATCACGTGCTTAGGTAAAAGCTGCAGCCTTATACTTTCTGTCCCAAGTCTAGTCTTTAGTTAACTAGCACAACGAGCAACTTAGACCCAGAATGCTTCTGAGTGGGGCTGTCAGGCCAGTGGCTGGGTCTTCCCTGTAACATCACACACTAAATAAGCTCTCACTGTGCCTCTGACATGCAACTCTGTGGGAGAGTCAAGACCCCAGGCCCTGCCATCTCCCTTACAGTGAGGTCACACACCCGCTGAAACCTCCCCTGGAAACGGCAGTGAAGGCAGCATCGCTCAGTTGTGTGAACTTCTCAGTGAGTCCTTCAGGTGAAGTATTCTTTCCCTAACATTATTTTCTCCTAAGATCTATAGTATCTATAGAGCACCGTCTCATATTCCAAGTAGTAATCGCACACAGGATCAAAAGCCCAACCAACCAGCAAAGCCAGCATGCTTTCTACACAGGGATATTAGGAAGAGGACATGTCCATCCTGTAGACCACGAAGAATCCCAGTGCCACGCTCACCACACACAAAGGTTCAGACACACAAAACTACAGCAGCTGAGGACCAATCTCTGGTGGGTTGTCAGTATCAATACTGACCCAGCTCCACGCCGTGGCGGCCTAGCGCATGCCCAAGATCTGCCTGCTCTTTAGCTGGTAGTTTTTTTCAATATCAGACAGGGCCTGAGCCCGTAGCTGGGCAGCGTGAAGCCTCTTCTTCAGGTCCTTGCACTTGGACTTGGCGACCTGGCTCTCGGAGTCCTCACTCCGTGCGGTGTTCTCTTTGCTTTCCCCATGGAAATGAACTTTCTTCTTCATGACTGAGGATGGAAGATCAAGTTCTGGGCCACCAGCCGCAGACGGGAGCCTGTGCTCGTCCTTCAGCAGCCTGTAGTTCTTCAGCAGACTCTCGGCTCTAGCCAGCTTGTCCTCTGCAAGTCTCTCTCGAATACAAAGTTCCCGTTCCTTCTGCTCCAGGCTGTCCTCCCGAGCTCTGAGTGCTCGCTCTCGTTCCTGCAGCTGCCTCTCCTTCAGCTTGAGCTCACTCAGCGCGGGGCTGGAGTCCTGCAGCTTCACAGGCTCTCCTGAGCGCCGGCCTCTCCTCTCCACATTTCTCTTCTGCTCTTCTGCAACCAAGTCTGCTATCAAAGGGCTCTCCAGAATTTCTTCCACTGAAGGGCGATGGTAGTCCTTTAAATTCAGCATGCGAGTGATGAGGTCATTCAAGCCATCTGAGTAGCGGTAGGGGATGCGCCTGAATCTCCCTTCCCTGATTTTCCCAGCTAACTCTTTCTGGTTGAAAGCTGTAAACGGTGGCATCAGCGCACACAGCTCATACAGCAGGCAGCCCAGCGACCAGATGTCCGACTTCTCGTTGTAGGACAGGCGGCTCATCTTTGTGTTTTCTTGCATTTCTTTAAGGGATTTCTGTGATTCCTCTTTAAGGGCTTCTACCTGTTTACTTGTACTCTCCTGTATTTCTTTAAGGGAGTTACTTATGTTCTTCTTATAATCCTCTATCATCATCATGAGAAGTGATTTTAATTCTGAATCCTGCTTTTCTGGTGTGATGAGGTGTCCAGGGCTTGCTATATTGGGAGACCTGGGTACTGATGATGCCAAGAAACTTTGGTTTCTGTTGCTTATGTTCTTGCGCTTGCCTTTCACCATCTGGTTAACTCTAGTGTTACCTGTCCTCACTGTGTAAGACTGGAGTCTGTATTTCCATTTATCTTGCTTGTGGCAGAGCTCCTCAGAGTCCAGATGTCTCTGTGGTCTCATGATCCTAATATCCTGGGTGTAAGAACTCCTGGGACTCAGGCCACCTCTTGGATCTGGAAATCCTTCTGCTCTGGGTGCAGTGGTTCCTCTAGGATGGCTCAGGATACGATGTCTCCCAAGTGCAAACCACCTTGGTGTCTGCTGCTCTGAGTGCAGTGGCTCCTCTAGGATGGCTCGGGATTCAGTTTCTCCACAGGACAGGAGCAGACCAACTCTGTGTCTGCCCCAGCCCAAAGGACCAGGCAGGGGCAGAAGGGAAGTGGAATTCCAGAGGGGTGGGGTTTGGGTAGCTGGTGTGTCCTGAATGTCCCTGGCTCCCAGATGTATCTCTGGGGCTTAGGGAGTGAGATGGAGTTCTTACTGGCTGCTCTGAGTGCAGTGGTTCCTCTAGAATGGCTGAGGATTCAGTATCTCCACAGGAGCAGACCTACTCTGTGTCTGCCCCAGCCCAAAGGCTACATAGACAATCTTTACCCAGTGCATAAAAACATCGCTCCAACATCTCCACCTTTTAGTCCAATAATAGGCTCTTTCTAAAATATCAAGAAACTATATACAGCAAGAACAATTATGAAAATTTTCAGGTAAGAATTACATTGACAATGACCAGTCCATTTGTATTTGGCAACTGTGGTGGTCTGAATATGCTTGGCTCAAAAGATATGACACTATTAGGAGGTATGGCCTTATTGGAGGAGAGGTAGCCTTGTTAGAGAATGTATGTCACTGTGGAGACGGGACTTTGAGGTCTCGGATATAGGCTCAAGTCTGGCCAGTGTGATCCAGAGCCTCCTACTGACTACCTTCAGATCAAGATGTAGAACTCTCAGCTCCTTCTGTAGCACCTGTTTGCCTGGACGCTGCCATGCTCCCCATCATGATAATGGACTGAACCTCTGAAACTGTAATCCATTCACAATTAAATATTGTCCTTTATCAGATCCTTGGTCAGTGTCTCTTCACAGCAAGGAAACCCTAAGACAGCAACCTTGGAGAAAGTACTCTAATATCCATCCTATCTTGGTGAGTCCAAGGTTCTATATGTATATCATTTTCTATTACATTTCCCAACCTATAAATATCTTTTTAGACCTTAACACATGTTCTTAAATCCTAAACAATTTAAGCTTAATTTTGAGGCTATAACTATCTAGTCCTCAACCCTGTCAGAGACCTGAGAAGGATAAATATTACCTGAGGAAACAGGAAGTGTAGAGTGAACAGCTTCCAAAACTATAGAAATGACAGTGGTTGATGGCTACCTGTATAGCCACCCAAGATTCCTCTGTAATGTTAGAGCATCCATTCTCCAGTCTTCTGATGTAGTATATCTGACAGACTTGTCTGTGAAGCAAGAATATTGAAGGACCTGCCTTCTTTGTCTTAGCAAAGTTTCCTCCATGTCCTTCTTGTCCACAGCTTGGACAACGTTCTGTCAGCAATCAGAGCAAGGGCAGTGTCTTGCCCAGTGGCTAGCTCTGCCACATTTGAAGCAAACTCCATATGGAGGTTCTTCAGTGCCCAATATCTTCTTTGAAGAAGAATGGGGGTGCTGCCTGGAGCAGTCATGTCTTGCTGTCAAGAAAAGCTTTGTTAATAAAAAAAACTTTAGATGCCATATTCTGTAGATCTCTGAAGTGTTTGAAGACCATCTATCTATAGTATATCTGAATAGGCAAACATTGCTTGTTTCTAACAATTTATCTGCTTAACTTTAAAAACTTGTACAGGAGGCTAAAAAAGCTTATATCTTTAATCATTTAAACTACTATATAACATGAACACAAGTTTGATTGACTGACATAAGTAATTTTTAAACCACATTTTTAATGATGGTTCTTAAATGCTTTAACCTCCCTTGTAGCCCACCACCCACCAGAGATAGTGGGAAAGAAAAGCTACAGGGGAGTGGCTGTTTAGAAATGTTTCTGTTTAGAAATGTTCTTTGGAGCATCTCCTGTCTATGTTGTCTGGAAATCGGAATTTCAGTTCACAGGTTAGCAGCAGCAGCTTGATCTGCTTACAGAAACGTCACAGATACACCAGCAGTCAAGATTGGTAGAGTCAAGATAGCAAACATGAATCAGCAGCGGTGGCATGACCTAGCAAAGACAGCCAGGCCTCAGCCTCTGCACAGCTGTGCCTCTCTCAGCAAAGTGAAGATCAGCAAAGACACAATACCCACACGCATTGCACAACTAACTCTATAAGCAAGCCAAGCTCAGCCTCCACCGCTGTCCATCAAGTCCTAGCTATACGACCCTTAAACATCATGTGTTCTTCATGGGTCTCCCCTCAGCATGTGCATCTGCCTCAGCTGACATCACTCTGCCAATCAGCCCAAGTCTGAGGAAGCGGCAAGAAAATTGCAGCACTCCACCAGAAGTGTTTTGGTGCATTTCTCTCTATTGAGTCTCAACTAATGGAGCTCACATGTAAGGACAGACCAATACATGCATGTCATTAGCAAAGAATCTTTCCTCACGTGTCCTTCCATGTGTCTGCTTTAGCAGAACATCCTCTCTCCTGTGTCTGCTTCAGTGAAACGTTCCTTCACAAGTCTGCCTTAGTCTTTCACCTGTGTCCACTTCAGGAAGACACTCCTTCACGTGTTTGTCCCAGCAAAACACTGTCCAACACAACTGATTTTCCAAAGGACCCTTAAGTTTCCACTTCAGGCTGATTACAAACTTTCATTTCTTTTTGAGGGGGGTAGGGGGAGTTTCGAGACAGGGTATTTCTTAATTATCCTAATATTTTGTAATAGTAGCTTTCAAGGACTAGAACTTTACATTTTTAAATTAGTTCCATAAGTACAATACCTAAGAGTTGAAACATATATGCATAGTGTGTTATAGCAAAATGTAACGTTAAATTTCTATCAATACACAAAACTCCACAGTGATGTAAAATATTTGACTTGCTAACACTCTTTGGTTTAAAAGTAGATTCAATAGTTTGAGTAATTTATTGTATCATCCCTATATCCCCCTTTTCTCTTTCCACCCCTTCTCCCCCCTTTTCTCTTTCCATCCCTTCTCCTCCCTTTTCTCTTAACACTAGATAGGAGAGAAGGAACAATAAATGAAATACAAAGGAGAAAAAGAGATTCCCGAATCCAACTTCCTTCTTTTGTTCCCTGACCAAGACCACTAACAACTTGTGATCAACCCCCCCACACCCCCACTCCCCACCCCCGCTTAACATCCATCACACATTGAATGATCAAAAACCACCCAGCCAGCTCTTAGGAGTGGGACATTGTTCTCATAAAATTGCTTCCTGCTGTCTGGGGGTGAAGGCATCTTTTGGAGGCCCTAAGAAAATTGGGATAATGGTCAAGTCCTAAGAAAGCTAACTGTTACATTGGCTGTCTGATGTCCATGTGATGGGGAAGTCCAGGGCTTAACTGAAATCCTGGCTGGAACGGTCTGTGAGACTGGCCAATCTTAGACATTTTGAAGTTGTTCTGTGTGCAGATTTTTTTTATTCAGTTTACATCCTGATTACAGCCCCTCTCCCTCCTCTCTTCCAAGTCTTTGCAAATACCTCCATTCATTGCCCCCTTTCATTCTCCTCAGAGAAGAGGAGCCCTCTTGGGTACCTCCCCACCCTGGGACATTTGGTCCCAGCAGGACTAAGTACATCCTCTCCCACTGAGACCCAAAGGAAGGGGATCCAATGGCAGGCAACAGAGACCAAGACAGCCCCCTCTCCACTTGTTAGGGGACCCACATGAAGACCAAGTTGCACATTTGGCACAAATATGTAGGGGGTGTCTAGGTCCAGCCCCTGCATGTTCCTTGGTTGGTGGCCCAGGCTCTATGGGACCCATGGTCCCAGTCAGTTGACTGCATAGGTCTACTTTTGGTGTCCTTGATCCCTCCACCTTGCTCACTTCGCTCTCCCACTCTTCTACAAGACTCCCTGAGCTCCTCCTGATGTTTGGCTGTGGGTCTCTGCATCTGCCAACAACCAATGCTGGATGAAGCCTCTCAGGAGACAGTTATATACTAGGTTCCTGGCTGCAAGAATAGCAGAGTATCATTAATAGTATCAGCAGTTCACTCTCTCACTTGGGATGGGTCTCATTTGGGGGCAGTCATGGTTGGCTCTGCCCTCAGGCTCTGCTCCATCCTTATCCGTGCACGTGCTGTAAGCAAGACAAATTTTAAGTTGAAGGTTTTGTGGGTGTATTGATGCCCCACTCCGTCCTCTGGAACTCCTGCCTGGCTACAGGAGGTCGCCACTTCAGTCTATACCCCTTCTGGTAGGAATCTCATCTAGAGTCACCCCTATAGACTCCCCATATCCTCTCCATCCCAAACCTCCAACTAGTCACCTGAGATCCCCCCTGCTGATTTCCATTCTCACTTCTAGCCCTCTCCTGCCCTTTGTCTCCTCACTCCTAATTGGCATCCCTGTTCCTCTCCTCACTCCCTCTCTTACACGGTTCCCTCTTTCCATTCACCTCCTATGACGATTTAGTTTTCCCTTCTGAGTGAGATTCATTTATCTTCCCTTGGGGCCTCCTTATTACCCAGTTTCCTTGGGTCTATGGATTGTAGCATAGTTATTTTGCAGTTTATGGTTAATGTCTACTTATAAGTGAGTACGTACCAGACATGGCTTTCTGGCTCTGGGTTACCTCACTCAGGATGATATTCTCAAGTTCCATTCATTTTCCTGTAAAATTCATGAAGTCTTTCAGGAAACAGCTATTGAGGTATTCTGTGAGGCTTGATCACCTGGGCTACTTAACTTGTCTTCTTTGGTGTTTGGTTCTTTTGCTCTGTAAACTTTTAAAGGTAATATACATTTCTGCATTAACACATTGTGATGGTTTGAATATGCTTGGCCCATGGGAGGTGTCATTATTAGGAGGTATGACTTTGTTGAAGTAGGTGTGGCCTTGTTGGAGGAAGTATGTCACTGTGGGAGTGGGCTTTGAGACCCTCCTCCTAGCTGCCTGGAAGTCAGTCTTCTATTTGCCTTTGGATCAAGATGTAGAACTTTTAGCTCCTGCAGCACCATGTCTGCCTTCAAGCTGCCATGCTTCCCACCTTGATGATAATGAACTGACCTCTGAACCTGTAAGCCAGCCCCAATTAAGTATTGTCCTTTATAAAAGTTGCCTTGGTCATGGTGTCTCTTCACAGCAATGGAAACCCTGACTAATACACATATATGAAATATGCAGTGTGCACTAATCAGCTAAAGGTGATTCTCTGCTCTATGTTCAAGCAGGAAAGGCATCTGTCTTTCTCTATAAGTCAGTTCAGACTATATAATCAAATTGTAATATAAATTTTCATCCATGCCATTTGAAAGGTTGGCATATAATAATAAGTCCTGAGGACTCTGTAGCCAACAAGATTTATTGTTTATGCTTTGCTGAAGTCCTGGCTGAAGACATTCATGCCTCAGCCACTTTCAGACTTGTTCCCATGTAGAGGAATCAGCAGATATTTTACAATGTCTCTCAACAACAGTTGATTTTTGTTCATTACCATTTAAAAATTTTAAAGTTAATAAAACACTATGTAATCTATCTCTGAGGGTCTTTGTAACTTCTTTCTGCTTCATAAGCATCCTTTTAAAAGTATGATTAAATCTTTCCTCAACTACTCATCCTAGGATTGTGTTGTTTACCTGTAATGTGTTTTATGTTATAATATGCAAAAAACTATTTCATTTTAATAGAGATATATGTTAGACTCTTTTATATGTTGAGCCTCCAGATGCTCTTCAACTAGCTGTTCTAGTGCTTGTAATTTTTCTTTTGTCATAGCCATAGTTCTACCCAAACTTGCCTATCAGTCAACTACCTTAGTGGGAGGATGGTGGGTATTCTGCCAGAATTGGCTCCCCCATATAGAGGTGAAGAATCAACATCTGCTGTGTCTTGTTTGTTTACAAACTGAACAGTCTGTGATTGTTCTTGATAACATTTTTTAATATCTTTATCATAACATCTCCTATTTTATGACTTGTCCTTGAAGTTGGAGGGATGCTAATCTATGCTTCCTATTGTTGCAATAGATCTCTCTGCCACTGAGCCACACATCAGCAATGACAGTCTTTGGCCATCAGGCCTAGAAGGTGAAGAGGCTTTTTCTGTTGAGGAGGTACATGGGAGAGAGTGACCTCATCTTGTCTTAAGCAACTCATGGCAATCAATCCTTCAGTTGTCCTCTGTTTGTCCACAGTGCAGGCCAGGCCCTGGCAGTGACCAAAGCACTGAGACAATTGTGTCCAGTGCTTATGGTACCACAACCCATGTGGTATCTTTTATTATTGTGCCCATATCTTCTTGGAGACCTTGGGAAGGTCACTGTTAGGATCTGGGCGTCTCTGCTCTTTGTGGTAAATTTAAACAAATAAATGCAATATTCATCAGATCTCTGACAGGTTTGAGGGCTAGATCCTACCAACCATATCTAAGTTAAACAGCCTTTGTCTGTTTTTAGTTCTCTGCTCTTAACTTTACTTCACAAACATAAAACAGGAGACTAAAGCTTAATCTTGCAATTAACTGCATCAGTTCTTAGTATGACTTCAAATATATTTCTGAATACATTAAAAGATCTGATTATTTATAAAGTTACTGACTATCAATCCTCGTTAAGTTTGGGCCTTAAAACTCATAGTTTTGAATTGAAGCTCTTCTAATATCAAAATAAAACTTTTTAATCCATAAACATAATCCATAAAGAGACTGAGAAATTTTCTGACCTTTATATGGTATATCATTATAAAACATAACAGTTTCCTGTATAATTACATTTATGCTGAAGGCACTGTCAGGACAGAAGAGGGTTAACAAGGTGGGAAAAAATGGCATGGACTTTGGCTGAGAGAGCTGTGTGATGGTTTGTATATGCGAGGCCCAGGAAGTGGCATAATTAGAAGGTGTGGCTCTGTTGGAATAGGTGTGTCACTGTGGGTGTGGGTTATAAGACGCTCATCCTAGCTGCCTGGAAGTGAGTATTCTGCTAGCAGCTTTGAGATGAAGATGAAGAACTCTCAGCATGTCTTGCACCATGCCTGCCTGGATGCTGCCATGCTTCCTGCCTTAATGATTATGGACTGAATCTCTGAACCTGTAAGCCAGCCCCAGTTAAATGCTGTCCTTTATAAGACTTGCCTTGGTTATGATATCTGTTCACAGCAGTAAAACCCTAAGACTAGCTGTTATCATAAGGTAATTTAATTAAAAACTTCCCAATTTTTATTCCTGGTATCATTAACATAATTTATAGAGCAATATACCTAATGTAATGAAAAGAAAAAGAGAAAGCTACAACAGATTTTTTTAAATGACCTCAGGAATGTATATCTAATTGATATATTACATTAATCAATAGCTACGTCTTTTAAAATACAAACCTTTTGTTACTATATCATTATTTTCATCATCAGATCCATAACCATCATCATAGGGACTGCCTGAGCTTCTTCTATCATAATTGTCTCCCCTTCATGGATCCAAAATTTGACTGTTCATTATAATTTATAAAGTCATTGTTGTTTCCATCATTATTATAGTTATTTTCATTAAAATTTCCTCCATTCTAACCTCCATATATTAATAAAGGCATTATAATAAAATATTTGATAAAATTTAAAATTTACCATTGCATTATGTATTTAAATATTTTTTAAAAGTTGTTTTTTCAATATCAAAATAAAATTTCTTTTTTAAGAATGAAGTCATAGGTACTCAACCCCAGAAAACCGAGAGAAACAGGGACTCCCAGGAGCTTGAACTCACGCAGCATCCCAGGTAAGGTAAAAGCAACACTCTCCCCAAACAAGGAGCAACCGGGACCCACTGGGACCCAGGAATTCGCTCCTGGCCCGGGGCGGGCTCCATCCGGTTTGGGCCCGAGCACTCACAGATCCCGGGAGGCAGCTCTGCACCCAATC
>NW_021612427.1:0-6188 GCF_004785775.1 Grammomys surdaster | reverse complement strand
TGGGCCCGAGCACTCACAGATCCCGGGAGGCAGCTCTGCACCCAATCTCGCAGAATCCAGAGGAAGCGGGGCTCACAGGACCTCTGTGCCAAGCAATTTCTTAGGCTAGGAGGTGGCAGTTCTTGCCTCCAATCAGGGAGCAACTGGGACCCACTGGGACCCACTGGGACTCACTGAGACCCAGGAATCCTCTCCTGACCCGGAGCCCAGGCCCCTTCCGGTTTCCACCTGAACACTGAGCACATCTTGGGCCTCAGCTCTAACTCAAGCAGCAAAACTCATCCCAAACAGTTCTGACACAACCTAGATAATAGGAAAGACAGGCCCCAGTCAGAGACAGCACTGATAGCACAAAGGCGATCCAGATGGCAAAAGGCAAGCGCAAGAACACAAGCACCAGCAACCCAAGGTACTTGCCAGTATCAGAACCTAGTTCTCCCACATTAGAAAGTCCTGAACTCCCCATATCACCAGGAAAACAAGAACCAGATCTAAAATCACTTCTAATGATGATGCTAGAGGACTTCAAGAAAGAAGTAAATAACACTATCAAAAAACTTGAGGAGAACACAGGAAAACAGGATGAAGTCCTTAAAGAAACACAAAAATCCTTTAAAGAATTACAAGAAAACACAAACAAACAGATGAAGGAATTGAACAAAACCATCCAGGACATAAAAATGGAAGTGGAAACAATAAAGAAAGCACAAAGGGAGACTATCCTGGAGATAGAAAACCTAAGAAAGAAATCAGGAGTCATAGACACAAGCATCACCAACAGAATACAAGAAATAGAAGAAAGAATCTCAGGTGCAGAAGATACCTTAGAAAATATCGACACAACTATCAAAGAAAATGCAAAATGCAAAAAGTTGTTATCTCAAAATATCCAGGAAATCCAGGACACAATGAGAAGACCAAACCTAAGGATAATAGGTATAGATGAGAGTGAAGATTCCCAACTTAAAGGGCCAGTAAATATCTTCAACAAAATTATTGAGGAAAACTTCCCTAACCTAAGGAATGAGATGCCCATAATCACACAAGAAGCCTACAGAACGCCAAACAGACTAGATCAAAAAAGAAACACCTCCCGTCACATAATAATCAAGACACAAAATGTACAAAACAAAGAAAGAATTTTAAAAGCAGTTAGGGAAAAAGGCCAAATAACATATAAAGGCAAACCTATCAGAATTACACCTGACTTCTCACCAGATACTATAAAAGCCAGAAGATCCTGGACAAATATCATACAAACCCTAAGAGAACATAAATGCCAGCCCAAGCTACTTTACCCAGCAAAACTCTCAATTACCATAGATGGAGAAACTAAGATATTCCATGACAAAACTGAATTTGCACAGTATCTTCCCACAAATCCAGCTCTACAAAGGATAATAGCAGGAAAGATCCAATACAAGGAGGGCAATCATACCCTAGAAAGAGCAAGAAAATAATCCTTTTCCATCAAACCCAAAAGAAGATAACCACACAAACGATGTCTCCATTATTAGCAAAAATGACAGGAAGCAACAACACCCTCTCCTTAATATCTCTTAACATCAATGGACTCAATTCCCCAATAAAAAGGCATAGGCTAACGGACTGGATACGCAAACAGGACCCAGCTTTTTGCTGCTTACAGGAAACCCACCTCAGTGACAAAGACAGACACTACCTTAGAGTAAAAGGTTGGAAAACAATTTTTCAAGCAAATGGTCCTAAGAAACAAGCGGGAGTAGCCATCCTAATATCGAATAAAATCGACTTTCAACTTAAAACTATCAAAAAGGATAAGGAAGGGCATTTCATACTTGTCAAAGGAAAAGTCAACCAACATGAACTCTCAATTCTGAATATCTATGCGCCAAATACAAGAGCGTCGACTTACATAAAAGAAACCTTACTAAAGCTCAAAACACACATTGCACCTCACATAATAATAGTGGGAGACTTCAACACCCCACTCTCAGCAATGGATAAATCATGGAAACAGAAACTAAATAGAGATACAGTAAAACTCACAGAAGTTATGAACCAAATGGACTTAACAGATATCTATAGAACATTTCACCCTAAAGCAAAAGAATATACCTTTTTCTCAGCACCTCATGGTACCTTCTCCAAAATAGACCATATAATTGGGCACAAGACAGGCCTCAACAGATATAAGAAAATTGAAATAATTCCCTGCATCCTGTCAGATCACCATGGTCTAAGGCTGGTCTTCAAAAATGACAAAGAGAATGGAAAGCCCACATTCATATGGAAATTGAACAACACCCTACTCCTTGATAATCAGGTAAGGGAAGAAATAAAGAAGGAAATTAAAAACTTTTTAGAATTTAATGAAAATGATGACACATCATACCAAAATCTATGGGATACAATGAAAGCAGTGCTAAGAGGAAAATTCATAGCTCTAAGTGCCTACAAAAAGAAACTGGAGGGAGCATACACTAACAGCGTGACAGAGCACCTGAAAGACCTAGAACAAAAAGAAGCTAATACACCCAAGAGGAGTAGACGGCAGGAAATAATCAAACTCAGGGCTGAAATCAACCAAATAGAAACAAAAAGAACTATCCAAAGAATCAATAAAACTAGGAGCTGGTTCTTTGAGAAAATCAACAAGATAGATAAACCCTTAGCTAGACTAATCAGAGGGCAGAGAGACAGTATCCAAATTAATAAAATCAGAAATGAAAAGGGTGACATAACAACAGAAACTGAGGAAATTAAAAAAATCATCAGATCCTACTACAAAAGCCTATATTCAACAAAATTGAAAAATTTGGATGAAATGGACAATTTCCTAGACAAATACCAGTTACCAATGTTAAATCAGGACCAGATAAACCATCTAAACAATCCCATAACCCCAGAAGAAATAGAAGCAGCCATTAAAAGTCTCCCTACAAAGAAAAGCCCGGGACCAGACGGTTTTAGTGCAGAATTCTATCAGACCTTCAAGGAAGACCTAATTCCAATTCTTTTTAAACTATTCCACAAAATAGAAACAGAAGGTACATTACCCAACTCATTCTTTGAAGCCACAATTACACTCATACCTAAGCCACACAAAGACCCAACAAAGAAAGAGAACTTCAGGCCGATCTCTCTTATGAACATTGATTCAAAATTACTCAATAAAATTCTAGCGAACCGAATCCAAGAACACATCAAAACAATTATCCATCATGATCAAGTTGGCTTCATCCCAGGAATGCAGGGTTGGTTCAATATTCGGAAATCCATCAATGTAATCCATTATATAAACAAACTCAAAGAAAAAAACCACATGATCATCTCACTAGATGCTGAGAAAGCATTTGACAAAATTCAACACCCCTTCATGATAAAAGTCTTGGAAAGGTCAGGAATTCAAGGTCCATACCTAAACATAGTAAAAGCAATATACAGCAAACCAGTAGCCAGCATTAAACTAAATGGAGAGAAACTTGAAGCAATCCCACTAAGATCAGGGACTAGGCAAGGCTGCCCACTCTCCCCCTACTTATTTAATATAGTATTGGAAGTCCTAGCCAGAGCAATTAGGCAACACAAGGAGGTCAAAGGGATACAAATTGGAAAGGAAGAAGTCAAAATCTCACTATTTGCAGATGATATGATAGTGTACTTAAGTGACCCCAAAACTTCCACCAGAGAACTCCTAAACCTGATAAACAACTTTAGCAAAGTGGCTGGATATAAAATTAACTCAAGCAAATCAGTAGCCTTCCTCTACTCAAAAGATAAACTGGCTGAGAAAGAAATTATGGAAATGACACCCTTCAAAATAGTCACAGATAATATAAAATACCTAGGTGTGAACCTAACCAAGCAAGTAAAAGACCTGTATGACAAGAACTTCATTCCCCTGAAGAAAGAAATCGAAGCAGATCTTAGAAGATGGAAAGATCTCCCATGCTCATGGATTAGAAGGATTAATATAGTAAAAATGGCTATTTTGCCAAAAGCCATCTACAGATTTAATGCAATCCCCATCAAAATTCCCACTCAATTCTTCTCAGAGATAGAAAGAGCAATCTTAAAATTTATTTGGAATAACAAAAAACCCAGGATTGCGAAAACTACTCTCAGCAATAAAAGAACTTCTGGAGGAATCACCATCCCTGACTTCAAGCTGTACTACAAAGCGATAGTGATAAAAACTGCATGGTATTGGAACAGAGACAGGCAGGAGGATCAGTGGAATAGAATAGAAGACCCAGAAATGAACCCCCATACCTATGGTCACTTGATCTTTGACAAAGGGGCTAAAACCATCGAATGGAAAAAAGATAGCATTTTCAACAAATGGTGCTGGTCCAACTGGTTGTCAGCATGTAGAAAAAAGCAAATCAATCCATACTTATCTCCTTGTACAAAGCTCAATTCCAAATGGATTAAGGACCTCCACCTAAAACCAGCCACACTGAAACTAATAGAAGAGAAACTGGGAAAAAGCCTGGAATACATAGGCACAGGGAAAAAGTTCCTGAACAGAACACCAATGGCCTGTGCTCTAAGAACAAAAATTGACAAATGGGACCTCATAAAGCTGCAAAGCTTCTGTAAAGCAAAGGACACAGTCAATAGGACAGAGCGGCAACCAACAGATTGGGAAAAGATCTTCACCGACCCTACATCTGATAAAGGGCTAATATCCAAGGTATACAAAGAACTGAAGAAATTAGACTCTAGACAATCAAAGAACCCTATTAAAAAATGGAGCACAGAGCTGAACAAAGAATTCTCAACTGAGGAAGTTCGAATGGTTGAGAAGCACCTAAAGAAGTGTTCAGGATCACTAGTTATCAGGGAAATGCAAATGAAAACAACACTGAGATTCCACCTTACACCAGTCAGAATGGCTAAGATCAAAAACACAGGTGACAGCACATGTTGGCGAGGATGTGGAGAAAGAGGAACACTCCTCCACTGTTGGTGGGATTGTAAACTGGTACAACCACTATGGAAGGCAGTATGGCGATATCTCAGAAAATTGAACATAGTGTTACCTGGGGACCCAGCTATACCACTCCTGGGCATATACCCAAAAGAAGTTTCACCATACAACAGGGACACATGCTCCACCATGTTCATAGCAGCCTTATTTATAATAGCCAGAAGTTGGAAAGAACCCAGATGCCCTTCGACAGAAGAATGGATGCAGAAAATGTGGTACATTTATACAATGGAATACTACTCAGCTATTAAGAACAATCAGTTCACAAAATTCCTAGGCAAATGGATGGAGCTGGAAAATATCATCTTGAGTGAGATGACCCAATCTCAAAAGAACATACTTGGTATGCACTCATTGATAAGTGGATATTAGACCAAAAGCTCACAATGTCTAAGAACCTACATACAGACCACATAAAACTCACATAGAAGAAGGAAGACCAAAGTATGAATTCGTTGGTCCTTTCTAGAAGGAGTATCAAAAGTTTCAACCAGAACTCCCAAAGTCTAAACCAGAGAACACAAAGGGAGGGACTCACACACCTGTATAGGGAATTGAGGGTGTCCTTGTTAGACTTCAGTGAAAGTGGAGGGCCAAGGTCCCCGAAAGTTTGGATTCCCTACTGTGTGGGAATTCGAGAGCAGGGAGATGGGACTGGGAGGATGTTTGGAGCACACCATCACAAAAATTAGGAGGAGTGGGTATGGGATAAAGGATCTTGGGGGAGAATGAGAAAGGAGATAACATTGAAAGGTAAATACGTATAATACCCAATAAAAAACCCACACAGATAAAGGATTTTTTTAAAAAAGGGAGTTTACTTATCTTAAATTAATTTCAAAAGTTTCTAGGAGTTGCAAATTGGCTAAGATCCTATTTTAAGCTCTCCACAAAAGAACTTAAATCTCTGATCAATACTCTCAAGAGAGAGGTAAACCCTAACTTCCTCAACAGTTAATTGACAGAAGAGAGGTAATCTCACAAAAAGTAGAAAAAGCTATTTCCAATCGATATATCATATAGTCTGATTAATTGTCAGTGGTGCTATAAAAGTCCTTTGACAAAAGATTATAAATATAGATTTATATATCCTTAAATAAGGTCTTCATGACTCTCTGAGTGTAGAAGGAGCAACTGTTGGCGCTTCAGCCCTGATTTTACAAGAACTCTGAAAAATTGGCTTTAAAAATAAAAGAGGGGGAACGGTACCCCC
>NW_021612426.1:0-2151 GCF_004785775.1 Grammomys surdaster | reverse complement strand
CATTTCTTTAAGGGATTTCTGTGATTCCTCTTTAAGGGCTTCTATCTGTTTACTTGTACTCTCCTGTATTTCTTTAAGGGAGTTACTTAATTCCTTCTTATAATCCTCTATCATCATCATGAGAAGTGATTTTAATTCTGAATCCTGCTTTTCAGGTGTGATGGGGTGTTCAGGGCTTGCTATATTGGGAGAATTGGGCACTGATGATGCCAAGAAACTTTGGTTTCCGTTGCTTATGTTCTTGCGCTTGCCTTTCGCCATCTGGTTAACTCTAGTGGTACCTGCTCTCACTGTGTAAAACTGGAGTCTGTATTTCCAGTTATCTTGCTTATTGCAGAGCTCCTCAGAGTCCAGAGGTCTCTGTGGTCTTATGCTCCTAATCTCCTGGGTGGAATAACTCCTGGGACTCAGGCCACCTCTTGGATCTGGAAATCCTTCTGCTCTGAGTGCAGTGGGTCCTCGATGACTCAGGATTCAGTTTCAGCTGCTCTGAGTGCAGTGGCTCCAGCTGCTCTGAGTGCAGTGGCTCCTGGATGACTCAGGATTCAGTTTCTCAACAGGACAGGAGCAGACCGACTCTGTGTCACCTGCTCTGAGTGCAGTGGCTCCTGGATGACTCAGGCTTCAGTTTCTCCACAGGACGGGAGCAGACCGACTCTGTGTCTGCTCCAGCCCGGAGGAGCAGGCAGGGGCAGAAGGGAAGTGGAATTCCGGAGGGGCGGGGTTTGGGTAGCTGCTGTGCCCTGGATGTCCCTGGCTCCCCGATCTATCTCTGGGGTTTAGGGAGTGAGATGGAGTTCTTACCAGCTGCTCTGAGTGCAGTGGCTCCTGGATGACTCAGGATTCAGTTTCTCCACAGGACAGGAGCAGACCGACTCTGTGTCTGCTCGAGTTGTCTCTTTATGTGTTCAGAAAGACAGTCTATATCCTTTCCATGCTGGTATTGAATTCCTAGACCCCAGGAATCATCCTGCCTAACTAGAGGCAGAGGCTGGAGGCAAACAGACCATGCCTAGCACAAAATAGTATTAGTATACTATTTATTAGTATTAGCATAATACTATAAATAGTATTATTTTCCTACTCCACATGCATGACACATACAGAGACACACAAATGAATATGTCTATTTCTCACTGGTTAAATAAGAGATAGAATATAGGTGAAAAAAGAAACAGAGACAGTAGCATGAAATTTTTAAGATTGGGCCTCATGCTACAGCTCCCAGCTGGCCTCAAACTTAAGGTAGTTCCCTTGACTTAGCTTCCTGAATGCCTGGATCTAGGCTTGAACCACCATGTGTGCTTTAATTGCACAGGCCTTGTGTATCTGATTAGCATATATAATCATCAACAATGTGCCCAAGTGTGTTCCCTAGCTCTTCTTTTCTGGCTTCTCAGCTCTAAAAAGAGAGAAAGAAAAAAAGAAAGAGAAAGAGAGAGAGAGAGAAAGAGAGAGAGAGAGAGAGAGAGAGAGAGAGAGAGAGAGAGAGGATAAAGAAAAGCCATAAAATATTCCCAGTAGCCCTGTAACTCTGAAGTTAAGCTGGTCAGATTCCATAGGCTACCACAGTAAATATAATAGATTCACAAATGGGGAGCTTGATTTCTCCAAGGTGGTTTTGTTGATGCCACTTTTTTCTTTCAAGTTTTACTGGAAAATTTCAACACCTCTGAGCTAAATCACCAATCCTTCCTCATACATTTTGTTCCCCATAGTAAACTAGTTAAGTGCCTCACAGCAAACAGTGTCTCAGGGAATATATGCACTCTCAGGTACATGCTGTATGAAATAGGTTACAAAGGAAATTTCTTATTGAATTGGCCTTTGGTCCAAAGTGGGGAGGGTCTGCTGTCTTGGTCTGTCTGTGTCAGAAGATATTAAAAACAAGTGCTTGACAAAAAGCCTATGGACATATGTGAGGTCCAAGCCCTATACTTTCTGACCAAACAAAAGCCTTAAATCTTCCCAGCACCTCTTATGTACTAATCCTTCCCGCTCTCAGGACTTAGAAGGCCAATGAGCATCTGGAGCCATCGGTTAAGGGAAAGGAAGAAGCCAGTCATATATGAAGAAATCAGTGGGCTGGAGCAGACACAGAGTAGGTCTGCTCCCGTCCTGTGGAGAAACTGAATCCTGAGTCATCCAGGA
>NW_021612425.1:0-1230 GCF_004785775.1 Grammomys surdaster | reverse complement strand
GAAAAGTAATGACTATCCATCCTTTGTCAATTTGACAGATACTTGTATCTCCTTATGCCCACATGGAAACAATAACCAGGTAATAATAGTGCCTATCATGATACAGTTCTCCTTCATACAACTTCACATCCATATGTTTAGGTGGATGGAATCTTCCCATAGCATCACCATTTCTTTAATACCATCAGATATCTTTCATCACAGGATTTACCTTCAGGCAACTTCCTGGTGACCCATTTCTCTTTGAACATAACATTTTATATTTTTCCTTTCTAAGATTACTAAACATAATGAACACAATCACCATGAGAGTAAACACAGGCCAAAGGTTATACTTGGCTTTCCTGAGACTTTATTTATCAATGCAATCAACATAAACATCCTTACCTTAGCCTCAAGGACACTCTTCAGACACGGGAAAAAGGCAGCTACATTCTTAAGCAAAACATCATTAAAACTATATACAAAGGTCAAATCACACTTAGTACATATATATATGTGTTCCATATTCCTACTAGAATGGACCATTAAGTTCCACTTAATACATGTAGCAATCCAAAATCTAAAAATTCACATTGCTCCAAACAAAAACATAGTCAATCCTATCATAGCAATACTTGTGTCTGGGGTACCAACTTCTGTCTTAGATAGAATTTCCATTGCTAAGAAGAGACACTGTGACCAAGGCAACTGTTTTAGAGGCAAGTATTTAATTGGGCCTGGATCACAGTTTCAAATGTTTCATCAATTACCATCATAGCAGGAAGATTAGCAGCATGCAGGCAGCCATGATGCTGGAGATACAGCTCAGAGTTCTGTATCTTCATGAGAAGGTAGCCAGGAAGAGTCAGTCTTCAAGCCAAATAGTAGGAGAGTCTGTTTTATCCTGGTCAGAGCCCCAAAGACAACCGCAGTAGGAATTCACCTTTTTCCAGACAAAACCATCTACTTCAACAAGGCCAAACGTCTTAATATTGCCACTTCTTTGGTCCAAGCATATTCAAATCACAGCAGTTTACTTCTACTATGAATTCTTTCTTGCATTTAAATATGATGAGGACATGCAGAGGCTTTAACACTTTGATTATTTTCAGAAGGTTTCTCTCTAGTATGTGTTCATTTTTGTGTTCAGAGACTACTGTGGCATGTAAAGGATTCTCCAACTTGAGTACATTCACAAGGTAATATGTGTTCTTTAATGTCTTTGGAAACTATAGTGATATGCACAGG
>NW_021612424.1:0-2500 GCF_004785775.1 Grammomys surdaster | reverse complement strand
GGCTTTGAACATTTCTTTTAGTGCTTCTCAGAAATTGGAGATTCCTCTGTTGAGAAATCTCTGCTCAGTTCTGTGCCCCTTTTAAAATTGGGTTATTTGTGGTTGTGGTGTCTAATTTTTATTTTGGATATTTGCCCTCTATCATATGTAGGAATGGTGAAGATACTGTGAAGATCTGAATCTGTGGCATGCAGATTTGTCCTATATACCGTGTCCATTGCCTTAAAGAAACTTTTGATTTTTATGAGGAACCCTTTAGTAATTATTGATTTTAGAGCCTGAGTCATAGGTGTTCTGTTCAGGAAATTTGTCTTCTGTATCAATGTTTTCAAGGCTATTTCCCACTTTCTCTTCTATGAGATATAATGTGTCCAATTTAATGTTGTTCATCCACTTGGACTTTAGTTTTGTGCAGGGTGATAGGTATGGATCTATTTTCCTTCTTCTACCTCCAGTTACACCAGCATCATATGTTGAAGATGCTTTCATTTTACCATTATACAGTTTTGCCTTCCATATCAAAAATCAAGTGTCCATGTGTGTGTAGGTTTACTTCTGGATTGTCAATTCCTTCCATTGATCAACAAATCTGTTTCTGTACCAATATTATGCATTTTTAAATCACTTTTGGTCTGTAGTACAGCTTAAGGTCAGGGATGGTGATTCCTCCTGACATTCTATTATTCAGGATTGTTTTGGCTATCTTGAGTATTGTGTTCTTCCATATAAAGTTGAGAATTGTTCTTTCAAGTTCTATAAAATATTGTGTTGGAGTTTTAGTGGGAATTACATTGAATGTATGAATTGGTTTTGGTAAGATGGCCCTTTTCATCATGTTAATACTGCAGATCCATTAGCATGGAAAATCTTTTGATATCTTCTGTATCATCTTCATCTTCTGATATCTTCTTCAACTTTTTTCATAAGGACATGAAGTTCTTCTCATACAGATCTTTAACTTGCTTGGTTATAATTACACCAAGATATTTTGTATTATTTGTGGCTATTATAAACATTGCAGTTTCTGTATTTACTTGGCCCCTTTATCATTCGTATAAAGGAGAGATACTGATTTCTTTGAGTTAATTTTGTATGCATCCACTCTCTGGAGGTGTCTATCTGCTGTAGCAGTTCTCTGAGAAAAAATTTTGGTGTTCTTACGTGTGTTATTATGTCATCTGTGATATTTGGCTTCTTTTTTTTTTCTAATTAGGATCTCCTTTAGTTCTATATTGCTCTAGCTAGAACCTCAATTACTATACTGAATACTGAGAAAATGGTCTGCCTTGTCTTGTGCCTGATTTTAGTGGAATTGTTTAATTTTCTCTCCATTTAATATTGGGTACTGGTTTGCTGTATATTGCTTTGAATATGTTTAGGTATATGCACTATATCTTTTGTTTCTCTAATACCTGCAACATGATGGGGAGTTGGATTGTATCAAAGGCTTTTTAAGTGTCAAATGAGATAATCCTGTGATTTTTTTCTTGCATTCTTTTTCTGCAGTGTCTTATGTTGATGGATTTTTGTTTATTGAAGAGTTATGCATTCCTGGGTTGAAGCTCACTTGTTCATGATGAATGATGTCTTTGATGTGTTTTGAATTCCCTTTGCAAGTATTTTGTTAAGTATTTTTGCATTAGTGTTTATATGAGAAATAGGTCCAAAGTTCTCTTTCTTTGTTGAGTGTCTGTGTGGTTTAGGTATAAGAGTGACTGTGACCTAACAGAATGAGTTTTACAGTGTCTCCTCTATGTATACTTTGAAGAATAGGTTTGGTATTGGAATTAGCTCTTCTTGGAAATTTTGGTAGAATTCTGTGACCAATTCATCTGGACTCAGGTTTTTATAGATTGGGAGACATTTAATGACTGCTTTTATTTCTGTAGGGATTATAGAACTGTTTAAATAGTTTACATGATCTTGATTTACCTTTGGTAAGTGATATGTGTCTAAACAATTGTCTATTTTGTAAAGATTTTCCAATTTTGTAGAATACAGGCATTTGAAGGAAGACCTAATTATTTTTTGAACTTCCTCAGTGTCAGGTTTCATTACTGACTTTGCCTATTTGGATACTGTTTCTTGGTCATTTGCTTTGTTTGGCTAAGTGTGTGTGTTTATCTTGTTGATTTTGTCAAACAAGCTCTTGGTTTTGTTGGTATTTTGTATTGTTTTGTTGGCTACTAATTAATTGATTTTATCCCTCATTTTGATTATTTCCTGCCTTCTATTCCTCTTTGGTGTGCTTGCTTCTGTTTTATTTTTTTCCTCTTTTTTTTTTTTTAGATCTTTCAGGTGTACTTTTAAATTGCTTATACTATAGCTTGCTTTCTCCTTCTTCTTCTTCTTCTTCTTCTTCTTCTTCTTCTTCTTCTTCTTCTTCTTCTTCTTAATGTGTTAAACTTAAACTTTGCTATGAACTTTCTTCTTTCAACTGCCTTCATTGTGTTTCATAAATTTGGGTATGTTGTGACTTCATTTGTATTGAATTCTATAC
>NW_021612423.1:4355-9895 GCF_004785775.1 Grammomys surdaster | reverse complement strand
AATTAAAAAAAAAAAAAAAAGGGGGGGGGAAAGGAAAAGAAAGGAAGAAAGCTGAAGAATTCTGGGAGGACAGTCCCTCAGTCAGGGACAGATCCACGTGCGTCGAGTTGATGTTCACCACAGCTGCTCTCAATTTTCTGAGTGTCTCACTGAAGTTTTCTGAGCAGTTTCCTGTAAGATACTGAAACAATTTTCTGGACAGATTAGTTACACGAGTAAAGTTTTTATACTGTACACTAGTGATGTAAAGTGTACCCAGTTTTCTCTCACATCTCAATTGGGCTAGTTGAAAGAGGATATCTAATCTCTCTCTCACTAAATCAAGGCGTTGATTAAGGATGATTAGCCCGCCTTTTAGTAGGGTACTGGTGGAGGTTTGAAGGTTAACAGTCTCTGCCACCGTGGCTGACAATTGGGGGTAGTGCCCACCTGAACAGAAGTTGACATAGCAATCTCAGTGGCAGTGGCGGTAACGACACTAATTAATATCGTCGTCACTATGGCTGCAGTTATACCAAATCTCCTTTTTGTCTAAATAATGACAAAGTGGAATGAGTCTCCACGGGGATGGGAACCCATCGCGTGACTCTGGCAACCATAGTGCGAGTGAATCTTTAGAATTCCAACACTGGGACATCCAGCAGGTTTTATTGGTACAATTCTTAAAGGTGGAATTTTATAAAATAAACAAAAATACTAGGAACCTGTATCCCTTGGATCAGTACAAGGGCTATCATCAGAGCCTGGAGGGTCTGTCTGGGTGTCACCTTCCAGTATCGCGAGTTGCCTCTCTGGTAGCCAAAACGGATTGTCTTCTTCCTGTGGAAACACACAGACCGCTCCCCTGGCTTTTAATAAAATAGAATCTGGACCTTTTCATTGTCTGGTCAAGATGTCCTTTTATTTGACCATTTCTTTTGGCCTGTCAAGCTGAAAGTGAGGTTTTAGCCGATTAATCTCTGTTAACAACTTTTGAGAATCACTTTTCTGGAGCAACAAGTACTCTAAAATCTTAAAGCTCGTTGTGCTAGAGCAAGGGCTTGTGGAAAACTCCTTTAGAGAGATCAGCCAATAAAATATACAATGAATAATATATATTGAGAGATTTAAACGCTTTAACCTTTTGTATTAAAGCAACAACAAATTTTTTAAGGCCATTAATTATTCTTTGAGGCAAGCCTTCTTAATGAATGGCTTCATGGGCTCTCAAAACTCACAAGCAATTTTACTTAATGTAAACCTCTCACCTTTACCAGGAGGTAAAGGAACTATATAAAACAATCTCTTAAATCTATAATAACTTTTTATATGTATTTACTTGAATGGCAGCTGGAGTAGGCAAGTCAGGCTGTAGTGCCCCATTTGTCTTATAAATCTTAAATTTGAACTTTCTCTGTGTAGCCCTGGCTGTCCTGGAACTCACTCTGTAGACCAGGCTGGCCTTGAACTTAGAAATCCGCCTGCCTCTGCCTCCCAAGTGCTGGGATTAAAGGCGTGCGCCACCACTGCTTGGCTCTAGTGTTTTTTGATTAATTGAATAACCAGCTCTTTTTTGCTGAGTGAGGTATCAAATAAAGCCAAGCTGAAGGCAATCTTGTCTTCTAATAATTGTTAATTAGCCCCAGTATCTATCAATCTTTTAAAACCCTTTTTCTTTTAATTATTAATTTAAGATTAGGTCTCTTGTTACTAATAAGACCTAATACACATCAGAGGAACCAAAGCCATTTTGTCTCTATCACACCCAACAATTTTGGCCTGGCCCAAAAGCTGTTTTGAATTTCTTTTGAGTCTGAGGCTGACACCTCCCTAAGGAACAAGCAAGGCAATAAACAAATTCTAGAGAACACCCTTTTTGAGGCGGGACAGGACAATAGGAATGTCTGAAATCTAAGCTCCTGTCTCAACTACTCTGTTAAAGTCTAATTTAAATGTAAATGTTTTAATCTTGGCCTATATCCTGAGGCCTGGCCCAAGGATTATCTTTCTTGTACCAAGGACAGGTGTGTCAGGTAACCTTGGTCACCTGGCTGTTGTTTAAGTCTCTGTTTCTGGGACAGTCACTTTAAAAACTATCTAAATTTCTACATTTAAAACATTCCCCATCTCTATGGCTCTGTGCAGTTATGGCCAGAACCTGATTGTATGAGGGTGCAATTTCATTGCAAAGACAAGTATCTAAGTCTGTCTTTGCTTGTATGTTCTGAGGGCCGGGTAGGCAGTTTAACCTGATTAACATCACACTGACCTTGTCTTACAAGCACGTTAAGATCTCAGCCTGCGTGTCTTAATTTAAATGTAAACGTTCTTAATCTCTAGCAGGCCAGTACTGTATCACAACTTGTTATAAATATTTTTATTTAACTCTACCTGCTGCCCCCCCCTTTCTATAACATGGGCGAATCAAAAAAAAAATTTTAAACTCAAGATTACAACTGCCAACTGTAGCCAATGGAATACTGGCAGTTTAACTAAATTTTTAAATATCTTTTGTAACATTAGCGTGTAACCATTAATTTTGAGAAGCAAAAGCAAAACCAATTTAAGCAATCTATCTTCTCTAAAATCAACACCAAGCAGACCACCCCTATGCTACAAAGTTTTGCTGCTAATTCTCTACACATGAATGCATGATGCAGCTTTTAATCTCATTGAAGAGACATTGGTCTAAAATCTTACTTTCTATATACCTGGTTTCTGAACGACTCCAACACTGAGCTAGTTCCACGCCACCTTTCGTTATCAAAGTTGTAAATTTTTAATTACACCCAATAATTTAAGCCAATAGTCTATAACCAAGACATGTAGAACATTTTTATACTTTTAAAACCAATCCGAAACAACAATGAAATGGCTATATATCTTATTTTTAGATCAAACAAAATTTCTTGTCTTTCTAGCTGTAATTTCAAGAGAAAAGCACCTTGTCACAGAGGTTTTTCTAGGACAAAACGACTCTTAGCTTCCTTATAAAACCCAAAATGCTGCTGGTCTCTTTTAAAAGCAGCTTATGTCAACCTCAATTCCTGAAAAGACCTTTTTTAGCTCTCAAAGGTTGGATCAAGCAGTTTTAACGATCTTTCTTTTTGAACACGTAACAAACACAGAACATTTAGACAATGAAACAAAAAGCAAACACGTGGACATTGGCGCGCCAAGGACGTACACAAAAAACTTCTAGGAGCTACAGAGAAATTCAAGACGTCTCCCGAATTCTCTGTTTCTAGATGAACTCTGAAATAGCCTTTTCATTCTTTTTGCTGACACAGCTCAGAGAGAGGGCACCTGTATTTTTTAAAACTCTTTCTCTCTCTCTCATATTTAAAATGTAACTTTTTATCTCATTCATCGGAGATGTAGCGGGTAGTTATTTTAACACTTCAATACCCTGCTTTCTAATTCCTTTTCTCTCCCAAACACTTTTCTTGCAAACACAGTTTCTAATTAACCATCATTATTAACCCAAGCACTCGATCTCGCGGCGTCGGCCGCCATCTGGCTGGCATCTTCCTCCTCATCTATCTCTCCATCTGAGTCCTCTGAGGGAGCCATCTCCTCCGACCCAGAGCTATCACGCCCCAGCACTTCCTTTACCGGATAAAGAGATCTCTTTCTGAGGCTTACTTTCCTTCCGTCTCTCCCGAGAGCGTTCTTTCTCTCATCTCTCATCCCCGTGAATTGGTTATCGGGGAGGCCTGATTTCTTAAATACGTCTTTTTTCCCTTTTCCTTTCTGAATATTTAAGCGCTTCCATTTCTCTGTCTCTGTTCCTGACATGCTGACCTGTAATCCATTTTCCACTCTCCGAGTGGCCACGAGGACCAAAGGGAAGAAAACTAAGGCTGCTAACACCATAGTGAAAGCCTCTAAGGTTCCTGCCAACTGGGGAGGGAAGTGAACTAAATCAAATCGAGACATATCTTTCAGAGAACATTACCCCGTTCTACGGTTCTGGATTCACTCCGCGAGTGGATGGGAAGCGGCGGAGGGTCTTCTGAAAACGTGCCGGCGATGGAAAATTCTCCCGGGTTTTTCGGCACCAAATGTGCGGGGCGCGCGCATGTAGTCTCGCCGGCGAAACCATACACACACACGAACACACACACACACTAGAATCCTTCCGTAGAAACACGTTTATTCCCATAAACCAAAATGGTGGTAGAAGACGAGAAGGCGTGGGAAAGCACTGCCTATATACCCCAGAGCGGGGTATTCACCCCCTGATTGGCTGCTTACTCGTAGCGCGCCAAACGCCATGGGATGGGCTTAGCTTTGGCGGGCTTACCATGGCACATGCGCAGTTTACTTGGTACTAGGAAGAATTACGGGCGACAGCGCCACCTAGCGATGGCGGACTTTGTCAGCTCTCGTGGCGGCTCCCAACATCTGCCCCTTTTTGTTTAAATATAGAGGGTGGCAGAGGTCCCTGGGAAGGTTTCGTAACTCCCAATTTTGGGGGGTCTCACGGCAGGTCTGAGTCTCTTTAGAGGGCGGTGCTCAAACTCTTACCCGTCACGGGGTCAGCCTCCCCACCCGAGGCTGCCCTGTCTTAGGTGGCCGAGCCTTATCCGTCCACTCCGTTATTGACTTACCAGACCTTCTATCCGTGGAACGAACACCTTAGTGGGCAGGGACTGTGTACAGAAATGTTTGAGGCTTTACAGGGTGTCTTTACCAGAAGCCCTAGGGTGCAGCGGCTGAGGAATCTGTCTACTGGCTATTTCCTTTTAGATTTGTCAAACAGGCACTGGCCAATGTCCCGTGTCTAGGCTGACTGACATTTCTTCACAGCCAGCACCAAAGAATGGTGAGCTCTCTGGCTAGGCTACGAGGGTCGCGCACCCACACCTGGCATTCTCAGAATGTGCGCTCCAGGTTGTGGCCACTCGTAATGCCTGTCACCGGGTAATATCACCATTCGTGGTATATCTCTGGCATATGAGATCAGCTTATTCCCGTCGTTGGGATCAATTGACAGCCGGCCTGGAGACAAAAGGATGGAGTTATCTAACTGACTGCCCTTAGCCTGTCTAGCATGGTACCAGTTATGACTCAAACCTAAGGCCTGATCAAGCAAATTCCATCTTGGGGGAATAAGCGATCAAAGAACCAACAGTTTAAGACCGTCTCCCTTACCCTACCAGGTGCAATGGAAACACAAGTCCTCTGGGTGCAAGGGCTAAGGGGAACAGAAAGAGATGCAAACACCCATCCCTGTGCAATGGAGTCATCTCCTAGGGGTGCAAGGGCTGTTTGTCTCAAAATTCAGGTACCACAGCTATACAGACAAGAATCAGCCAGGCCGAGACTCCTCACTGACCCAGTGTAAAGGGCAAATGTTCTGGGGTGCAACGCTGATGGCCTAACATTTAGCACCACTACTCGTGGTGGGAGGACTGCTCATTTTCGAAGCAGTGAAAGCTACACTGCAGGGAAAGCCCCTAGTACTTTGGTCACAAACGCCTGGCCAATAATAGCCTTGCCAAGATTCTGTTGAGCTATGAGTTCGCAAACCAATCAAAGGATGAATACTAAACCAC
>NW_021612423.1:0-4255 GCF_004785775.1 Grammomys surdaster | reverse complement strand
AATTAAAAAAAAAAAAAAAAGGGGGGGGGAAAGGAAAAGAAAGGAAGAAAGCTGAAGAATTCTGGGAGGACAGTCCCTCAGTCAGGGACAGATCCACGTGCGTCGAGTTGATGTTCACCACAGCTGCTCTCAATTTTCTGAGTGTCTCACTGAAGTTTTCTGAGCAGTTTCCTGTAAGATACTGAAACAATTTTCTGGACAGATTAGTTACACGAGTAAAGTTTTTATACTGTACACTAGTGATGTAAAGTGTACCCAGTTTTCTCTCACATCTCAATTGGGCTAGTTGAAAGAGGATATCTAATCTCTCTCTCACTAAATCAAGGCGTTGATTAAGGATGATTAGCCCGCCTTTTAGTAGGGTACTGGTGGAGGTTTGAAGGTTAACAGTCTCTGCCACCGTGGCTGACAATTGGGGGTAGTGCCCACCTGAACAGAAGTTGACATAGCAATCTCAGTGGCAGTGGCGGTAACGACACTAATTAATATCGTCGTCACTATGGCTGCAGTTATACCAAATCTCCTTTTTGTCTAAATAATGACAAAGTGGAATGAGTCTCCACGGGGATGGGAACCCATCGCGTGACTCTGGCAACCATAGTGCGAGTGAATCTTTAGAATTCCAACACTGGGACATCCAGCAGGTTTTATTGGTACAATTCTTAAAGGTGGAATTTTATAAAATAAACAAAAATACTAGGAACCTGTATCCCTTGGATCAGTACAAGGGCTATCATCAGAGCCTGGAGGGTCTGTCTGGGTGTCACCTTCCAGTATCGCGAGTTGCCTCTCTGGTAGCCAAAACGGATTGTCTTCTTCCTGTGGAAACACACAGACCGCTCCCCTGGCTTTTAATAAAATAGAATCTGGACCTTTTCATTGTCTGGTCAAGATGTCCTTTTATTTGACCATTTCTTTTGGCCTGTCAAGCTGAAAGTGAGGTTTTAGCCGATTAATCTCTGTTAACAACTTTTGAGAATCACTTTTCTGGAGCAACAAGTACTCTAAAATCTTAAAGCTCGTTGTGCTAGAGCAAGGGCTTGTGGAAAACTCCTTTAGAGAGATCAGCCAATAAAATATACAATGAATAATATATATTGAGAGATTTAAACGCTTTAACCTTTTGTATTAAAGCAACAACAAATTTTTTAAGGCCATTAATTATTCTTTGAGGCAAGCCTTCTTAATGAATGGCTTCATGGGCTCTCAAAACTCACAAGCAATTTTACTTAATGTAAACCTCTCACCTTTACCAGGAGGTAAAGGAACTATATAAAACAATCTCTTAAATCTATAATAACTTTTTATATGTATTTACTTGAATGGCAGCTGGAGTAGGCAAGTCAGGCTGTAGTGCCCCATTTGTCTTATAAATCTTAAATTTGAACTTTCTCTGTGTAGCCCTGGCTGTCCTGGAACTCACTCTGTAGACCAGGCTGGCCTTGAACTTAGAAATCCGCCTGCCTCTGCCTCCCAAGTGCTGGGATTAAAGGCGTGCGCCACCACTGCTTGGCTCTAGTGTTTTTTGATTAATTGAATAACCAGCTCTTTTTTGCTGAGTGAGGTATCAAATAAAGCCAAGCTGAAGGCAATCTTGTCTTCTAATAATTGTTAATTAGCCCCAGTATCTATCAATCTTTTAAAACCCTTTTTCTTTTAATTATTAATTTAAGATTAGGTCTCTTGTTACTAATAAGACCTAATACACATCAGAGGAACCAAAGCCATTTTGTCTCTATCACACCCAACAATTTTGGCCTGGCCCAAAAGCTGTTTTGAATTTCTTTTGAGTCTGAGGCTGACACCTCCCTAAGGAACAAGCAAGGCAATAAACAAATTCTAGAGAACACCCTTTTTGAGGCGGGACAGGACAATAGGAATGTCTGAAATCTAAGCTCCTGTCTCAACTACTCTGTTAAAGTCTAATTTAAATGTAAATGTTTTAATCTTGGCCTATATCCTGAGGCCTGGCCCAAGGATTATCTTTCTTGTACCAAGGACAGGTGTGTCAGGTAACCTTGGTCACCTGGCTGTTGTTTAAGTCTCTGTTTCTGGGACAGTCACTTTAAAAACTATCTAAATTTCTACATTTAAAACATTCCCCATCTCTATGGCTCTGTGCAGTTATGGCCAGAACCTGATTGTATGAGGGTGCAATTTCATTGCAAAGACAAGTATCTAAGTCTGTCTTTGCTTGTATGTTCTGAGGGCCGGGTAGGCAGTTTAACCTGATTAACATCACACTGACCTTGTCTTACAAGCACGTTAAGATCTCAGCCTGCGTGTCTTAATTTAAATGTAAACGTTCTTAATCTCTAGCAGGCCAGTACTGTATCACAACTTGTTATAAATATTTTTATTTAACTCTACCTGCTGCCCCCCCCTTTCTATAACATGGGCGAATCAAAAAAAAAATTTTAAACTCAAGATTACAACTGCCAACTGTAGCCAATGGAATACTGGCAGTTTAACTAAATTTTTAAATATCTTTTGTAACATTAGCGTGTAACCATTAATTTTGAGAAGCAAAAGCAAAACCAATTTAAGCAATCTATCTTCTCTAAAATCAACACCAAGCAGACCACCCCTATGCTACAAAGTTTTGCTGCTAATTCTCTACACATGAATGCATGATGCAGCTTTTAATCTCATTGAAGAGACATTGGTCTAAAATCTTACTTTCTATATACCTGGTTTCTGAACGACTCCAACACTGAGCTAGTTCCACGCCACCTTTCGTTATCAAAGTTGTAAATTTTTAATTACACCCAATAATTTAAGCCAATAGTCTATAACCAAGACATGTAGAACATTTTTATACTTTTAAAACCAATCCGAAACAACAATGAAATGGCTATATATCTTATTTTTAGATCAAACAAAATTTCTTGTCTTTCTAGCTGTAATTTCAAGAGAAAAGCACCTTGTCACAGAGGTTTTTCTAGGACAAAACGACTCTTAGCTTCCTTATAAAACCCAAAATGCTGCTGGTCTCTTTTAAAAGCAGCTTATGTCAACCTCAATTCCTGAAAAGACCTTTTTTAGCTCTCAAAGGTTGGATCAAGCAGTTTTAACGATCTTTCTTTTTGAACACGTAACAAACACAGAACATTTAGACAATGAAACAAAAAGCAAACACGTGGACATTGGCGCGCCAAGGACGTACACAAAAAACTTCTAGGAGCTACAGAGAAATTCAAGACGTCTCCCGAATTCTCTGTTTCTAGATGAACTCTGAAATAGCCTTTTCATTCTTTTTGCTGACACAGCTCAGAGAGAGGGCACCTGTATTTTTTAAAACTCTTTCTCTCTCTCTCATATTTAAAATGTAACTTTTTATCTCATTCATCGGAGATGTAGCGGGTAGTTATTTTAACACTTCAATACCCTGCTTTCTAATTCCTTTTCTCTCCCAAACACTTTTCTTGCAAACACAGTTTCTAATTAACCATCATTATTAACCCAAGCACTCGATCTCGCGGCGTCGGCCGCCATCTGGCTGGCATCTTCCTCCTCATCTATCTCTCCATCTGAGTCCTCTGAGGGAGCCATCTCCTCCGACCCAGAGCTATCACGCCCCAGCACTTCCTTTACCGGATAAAGAGATCTCTTTCTGAGGCTTACTTTCCTTCCGTCTCTCCCGAGAGCGTTCTTTCTCTCATCTCTCATCCCCGTGAATTGGTTATCGGGGAGGCCTGATTTCTTAAATACGTCTTTTTTCCCTTTTCCTTTCTGAATATTTAAGCGCTTCCATTTCTCTGTCTCTGTTCCTGACATGCTGACCTGTAATCCATTTTCCACTCTCCGAGTGGCCACGAGGACCAAAGGGAAGAAAACTAAGGCTGCTAACACCATAGTGAAAGCCTCTAAGGTTCCTGCCAACTGGGGAGGGAAGTGAACTAAATCAAATCGAGACATATCTTTCAGAGAACATTACCCCGTTCTACGGTTCTGGATTCACTCCGCGAGTGGATGGGAAGCGGCGGAGGGTCTTCTGAAAACGTGCCGGCGATGGAAAATTCTCCCGGGTTTTTCGGCACCAAATGTGCGGGGCGCGCGCATGTAGTCTCGCCGGCGAAACCATACACACACACGAACACACACACACACTAGAATCCTTCCGTAGAAACACGTTTATTCCCATAAACCAAAATGGTGGTAGAAGACGAGAAGGCGTGGGAAAGCACTGCCTATATACCCCAGAGCGGGGTATTCACCCCCTGATTGGCTGCTTACTCGTAGCGCGCCAAACGCC
>NW_021612422.1:7768-13387 GCF_004785775.1 Grammomys surdaster | reverse complement strand
ACCATCTAAGAGAGCTGTAACACCATCTAAGAGCTGTAACACCATCTAAGAGCTGTAACATCATCTGAAATTGCTGTAACCAGTAAATTGCTGTCAGAAGAATCCTGAAGTGTGGCGTGTTCTCCTTTTCGGCGAGGCGGCGCATCACAACTGGTGCCGAAACCCGGGACGAAGCCGGCCGTCTCAGCATTTCATCCAGCATCTGGGGACCCTGTGAGCTCAGCAGAGGATTCAGAACTGACGGCGCGAAAAAGTCTAGACGTCTTCCTGCAAGGTAGGGTGAGTCCTGTTTATCTTGCTATTGCTATTCCCGTTTGGGCTGCAATAGTGCTCTGCCTTAGTTTTTAATTGGCATATAAAGGGGAAAGAGTGCACTTGGCATCCGTATATACAGGAACTATAGATAGGAAGTTATGGGTAACCATCAGATGAAGCCGCTCCTCTCAGCAATGCAGGCGTTGCTGCACGAGCGTGGCTTGAAGGTTCCCGAGAAGGCATTGTGCAATTTTTTTGCAAGATGTTGATCAGGTAGCTCCCTGGTTTGTATCCACGGGGTCCCTGTCTAAGGGCTCCTGGGACAAACTTGGAGGTGATCTGATCAGCAAAATAGAAGGAGGAAAGTTAAGACCAGGCACGTGGCCTTTGTATAAAATGATTAGAGCCTGTATAGAGGATGTTAGGTGCCGAGACAAAGTAAGAGAGGGACAAAGAGCTTTGGCAGAGCATCAGGATAGCCTATCAGAAGCAGGAATGGTAGAGAGCGCTAACAAGAGAAAGAAAAAAGAAAAAATTAAAAAGGTAGCTACAAAAGAGGAACAGAAAGAGAAAAGGAGAAAAGGAGTAAAGATGAGAGATAATTTTCCCTGGGAGAGAAACGTAGAAAAGGAGAAAAGGCCTTAGAAAGATGTCAACAAAAAAGAGCTCTGAAATGTCCTTCTTTGTCTGTCCTTGGCGCGCCAATGTCCATATGTGTTGTTTGTTTTTTGCCTAAGTGTATGTTCTATGTTGCATGTTTAAAAAGACAAGAATGGTTATATATCCAACTATTGGGCTACTTTAACTTTGTTTTAAAGGCAGTCTTAATATATACAGGCTGATAAGCTATCTACACCTATAGCTAAGGGTTGAGCTGAACTGAAAAAGCCTCTATATCCAGTTGAATAATTGCAAAGTTTGAAATTATATGAATCAGGAGAGCCTGGGTCCTCCAAGTGGAAACAGGATTTAGATAGAAAAATAGTCCACTTTGAGGCGGAAGGATACCATTCACGTGGGCGGCTGCCTCCACAGAATAGAGAACAGTAAAAGCTGCTCTCCCCAATAAAAATTAATAGATACTGGGGATGATGTAACAATTATTAGAAAACAAGAGTGCCTTTAACTTGGCGTTTATCTGATCCCTTATTCAACTAAAAGGAGTTGCTTATTCAGTTAAACCAAAAACAAAGTTCAAATTTAAGATTTATAAAATTAGTGAGACATTACAGCCTGTCTTGCCTACGTCAGTTACCATTCTAGTAAATAAAATAATAAAATAATTTTACTATTATAAAATTAATTATAAAATTATAATATTAATATAAATTGATATTAATATAAAATTATATTATTAATTATAAAATTATAGATTTAAAAGATTGTTCCTTTACATCCTGGTAAAGTGATGAGATTTAAATCCAATAAATGTATTAGTGATTCTTGAGAGCCCATGAAACAATGTCATTAAAGGGCTGACTCAAAGAATAATTAATAGAATATGCTTGAAGTGAGAGAGAAAGAAAGGAGCTTGTTTGTGGACAAAAGAGTGAGAACATCCATCATCAAGTCATCAGTGGTTACTAATTACTCCCTATGTGAAAAAGAAAGTCTTGCCTTTCTTTCTTATGTGCAAGGCCCTGGGACTTGATCCCTGCACCACAAAGAGATCAAAAAGAGCTAAGGCTTTTAGATTGTTGCGGGTATCCTAGACTTTCATCTAATACAAGCTCAAAAAAATTACAGACTACAACTTTTGTCTAGAGAGAGCTAGCTAATCAGTAAGGGTGACCAATAAATCTCTCAGTATCTCTACAAAGAGTTTCTGTATGCCCTTACTCTAATACAGTGAGTTCTTAATATTTAAAAAAATTCAGATTGTGACACAAAAAATTCCAATAAGAATGGATAATAAGGGCTACAAGTGAGAAGGGAAGCCTCAGTTTCTCCAGCTTATCTTGAAGCTTTGCAGGCTCCTCCGCCTTTTCAGCCTGCCAACGTCATCATTAAGATACTTTCCTCTGAAAAGCTAAGTGCTGCCAAAGAGTTGTTGGCTGAGCGGATAAGGATACTAGCATGTTAGCTTGGCTCATAGTGAGCGGGGCAGTGGTACTTTGCTGCCCCCGACTTCTGAGTGGCAGGGGTCCTAGTAAGACAGTACAGAGAAGTAAACTAGAGTAGTAAATGGAAATAACTTTTCATCTTTAAGCTTGTCTCTCTGGTAGAGCTTCTGTCCTAAAGCTAAGAGTAGAAACAGGATTGTGAAGCATCCATCACCTGTGGCATAGAACATAGACTTGCCACAGAACTGAAGCCATAGGGAAGGACGCCTTGAGAAAATCCAGAGACTGTTAGTGTTGTGTGCTTCCTGATGACCCTACCTGGTAAGATGTCTGTCATCAGCTCTGTCAGTTTCCAGTATACCAGCTAGTAGCACCTGTGCACAAGGACTACATCTGAAAACAGTGAGAGAAAGCCAGGGGCTAGGTGTGGCTGACAGGAAGCCTGCCAGCCTTGTGTGTGTTGGAAGTGGGACACATCTAAGCTGGAGATGGCTGACAGCGGCCTGTAGTTCTCTAGAGGGGAGGAAAATGGTTACATTCACAAGTTTGCATCTGCAGATATCCTTAAATCAGAGAAAAGGACAGATGGCTCAGCCGTTAAAGGCTAAGATCACAACTAAAAATATTAAGAGTTCAATTCACAGCAGTCACGTGGTGGCTCACAACCATTTGTGGTGAGATTTAGCGCCCTCTTCTGGCTTACAGGCGTACATACAAAAATTGGTTTACTTTTAATGACTCTTAAAAGTTAACAGATATTAATTGGCTAAAACCTCATCTTAAACTTTCAAGAGAGATACAAAGCCTAATTTCCCTCGACAGTTAACTGATGAGAGATAGATAGCTTTGTAAAGGTAAAAAGTAAGCTATTGATCATTAAAAGATAAATTATATAGACCATGATACATTGTTGGCTGTTCACATTATTGCTACTCATGTGCTCACAACAGACCTTTAGCCAAAGAAACCATTAATGTCGCTTCATCCTTCTTCAGGTACAGTGTTAATACAAGGTTATAAGATAGAATCCTAAAAATATTTTAGATGAAATGCTAACTCTTTATTCCAAAAATTAAGTTGGTTATTAGAAAATAATGATATTTGGCCTATTACTTGACAAAGTTTTAGACAAAATTGATAATCATTATCCATAAGACAAGTTACCATATTTACAGATGCCTCATCAATTTATTAGACAGTATATGTAATTATATCACATGTACATTTTCTTGAATTTTCCCCTACTTCAACACAAATAATTAAATTATGTGCTGTGGACACTGTATAAAATGCTGAAAAATCAAGCTTTCAATTGGTACACTCATAGCCAGCATATGGCTCATGGTTTGTAACTACTTAAAACTGTTGCCCTTTTAGATATTACTAATTCTCAAATTTTACAGTTAATTATAAAAATACAACTTAATTTAAGAAACATGTACTGTTTCTTTATAAGACATTTAAGGGTTCATTGGATTACTTAAAACCCAGGACAATGCCAAAACAGATTGTATACCAGTCAAATTATAGACCATATAGAAACAATTGGCCATACAATCTTATTCTTTATATCATCAAAATAATAATAGCTTGAGACTATAATTTGCCCCCTTATTGAGAGAAAAGGCAACACATGTTATCCAACATTGCCTTGAGGCCTAGAGTGCCTAGAAAAAGCCTAAAAATTCTCAACTTATACGTCTCAAAAGTTTGGACAATTTTGTCACCAAATGGAGGTGACTCACCTGACAGGTCTACCATACAATCCTCAAAGACAAAACATTATAGAACGGGCTCATCACACTCTTAAATCTTATCTTTAAATGTGGACAGTCAGGGCCATTTGGCTGCTGACCGTCATTACTTAGAGCCTGATAGGCCAAAAGAGATGGTCAAGTGGAAGGATATCTTGACCAGACAATAGAAAGGCCCGGATCCTATAGGATCCAGGGGAGCGGTTTGTGCTTTTCCACAGGAAGAAGACAATCCATTTTGGCTACCAGAGCGACTAATGCGAAGACTCGTGATGACTGAAGATGACACCCCGAAGAGTTCATCTACAGACGCTTCCAGTCCTAATTTGGATCCTCCAGATCTGGGTTCCTAGTATATGGGGAGAACAACAATGGGCTATATTATCTGCTTTTCCTAAACCCATACCTGTTAGACATGATGCCATGGTGTTTACTAATAAAACCATGGGGCTGCCTTATCTTCCCTATGATAAAACGCATGCCCCCCTGGGAGAAAATCATTCCTTGCCTGAATGGGGTTCTCTCTGTTTCCAGATTACTGAGACAGGAAACTGTATAACTCTCTCAAAGAGAACCTTGGGGTGGTTCTATGAAAAGAAAAGCTGGGTTAAATTAACAACCAAAAAGAATAATAATAAAAAGGACTATAGTTATGTCAAAGAGTTCTCACAGTCCTTTTTACAACCAGCCATTTGGATAGATAGAACATTTTAATCACCCAAACTTATTGATGGAGAGCATCTTCGTTAACCTAAGGTCTCTCCCTTTTGTAGTCTAAAAGATGAGAGAGTTGTTCTGCCCTGGTCTGATTGTCAATCCAGAGTAATACAATGGGCAGATACCAATAAAACTTTTTCCTTTTCACCCAATATGCTGGGAGATCTTGGAGCTGACGCGATAATGAGAAAAGGTCCTTTTCTACAGAGCATTAGTATGAATCCTTTTCACAAATGGCTACTCTGTAGAGCTAATGGCAGTTGTACCGACCTCAACCCGCTAGCCTTTCTCCAGGGTAGAGAGACAGGAAGAACATCCTTTACAGGAGTTATTAATGGAATTATGGTGGAACAGAGTTCAGATCCGATCCCTCAGTTAACAAATCCTATTCAGTTAATTACTGGAGTTAACAAGATTATTGTAAATCAAACGGTATTTTCACCTACTCCAGTGTGTGTCTTTCCACCTTTCTTGTTTATTCTTTCAAACTCCTCATTTGAAAAATGCACTAATGATTCATGCATGATGTCTCAGTGTTGGGCGGTTGAACAAGCTAAACGTGCCATGGTTGCCAGAGTGCCACGATGGGTTCCTGTTTCTGTTGAAACACCCTCTATTCTATCATTATTCAGACAAAAAAGAGACTTTGGCATAACTGCAGCCATAATGACGGTGATATCAGTTAGTGCCATTGCAGCTACAGCTGCTGAGATTGCTATGACAACCAAAGTTCAAACAACAACAGCCTTAAATCAGCCGTCCGCTACAGTGGCAGAGGCAGTTAACATCCATACTTCTACGAGTGCTGAATTGAAAGGCAGATTGATGAT
>NW_021612422.1:0-7668 GCF_004785775.1 Grammomys surdaster | reverse complement strand
AACATCCATACTTCTACGAGTGCTGAATTGAAAGGCAGATTGATGATTGTTAATCAGCACCTAGATTTGGTAAAAGAAAGATTAGACATTCTTTTTCAATTGGCACAATTGAGATGTGAAAGAAAACTGGGAACACTCTGTATTACTAGTGTTCAATATGAAAACTTTACTCAAACAGCTAATTTATCCAGACAATTGTCTCATTACCTAACAGGAGAATGGTCAAAAGGATTTGATGAACTCCTTGAGAAGTTGCGAGTAGCGGTGATGGCCATCAACTCAACACGCATGGACCTGTCACTGACTGAAAGACCTTCTTCCTGGATTTCTTCAGCCTTCCCCTTCTTTAAGGAGTGGGTGGGAGTAGGCCTGTTTGGTACAACCCTGTGTTGCAGTGTTCATACTCTGGTTGGTTTACAAGCTCAGAGATCAACAGAAACGTGACAAAGCCGTGATTACCCAAACACTTGTGGCCTTAGAACAAGGTTCATCTCCCAAAATCTGGTTATCTATGTTAAAGAAATAGCGAGCAAACAGATCCATCAGCCGCTACACCCAAGGGCTCAGCCCATTACATTGGGTCGATGAGGAGTTTTAGCCTGACTGGTCTCGTCTGTGTAGCTCTGGTACCTGAATTTTGAGACAAACAGCCCTTGCACCCCTAGGAGATAACTCCATTGCACAGGGATGGGTGTTTGCATCTCTTTCGATTTCCCTAGCCTTTGCACCCAGAGGACTTGTTTCCATTGCACCTGGTAAGGTAGGGGAGACTGTATCAAACTATTAGTCCTTGATCGCTTATTCCCCCATGATGGAAATTGCTTGATCGGGCTTGAGTTTGAGTCATATTGGTACTGTGCCAGACGAACCAAGGGCAACTCCATCTTTTTGACTCCAGGCCAGCTGCCATTGGTCCCAACGACGGGAATGGGTTGATGCCATATGCCAGAGGTACACCATGTGGTGTGAGTTTACCCCATGACGGGCATTACGAGTGGCCACAACCTGGGCGCACATTCAATGAATGCCAGGTGTGGGTGCAACCCTCGTAGCCTAAGATAAGGAGCTCACCATTCTTTGGTGCTGGCTATGGAAGAACATCAACTAGCCTAAGACATGGGAAATGGCCAGTGCCTGTGATTCTCATTTAAAACAAAAAAGGGGAGAAGTAGAGAGCCGTGAAAGGCAGAGACAGCGCTGGCAATCTGATGCTCTCACAAGTTCTATAATTTATTGCCTTTGTGTAAGGGGAAAGCACAGAAAGTCACAGCCCATCCCAGGGCATATAAGATTTTATGGGCAATTAACCAACCAGATATGTACACGTCGCTCCAGGGGGTATTTAACAGGGGGTATTTAACCAGGAACCCTGAGTGATAGTCCTCCACACTTCCCAGGGCTCGGGTTCCCATTGCAAGGGACATAAGTGTAGAAGGTCTCACAACTGTTTAACTGCCTTAAACACCTTACTAGTAGAACAGTGGGCTTTATCGGCAAAATAACAGTTGGAAATTTGTTGTAACAATATAATAAAGAAGGGGGAGATGTTGGGAGCCGCATACGCCAATTGTCAATGGCGCGGCTCTGTCAAGAAGCCGCGGCTCCGTGAGGGAGCCGCACTCAATGGCACGGCTCAGTCAGGGAGCTGTGAGGTAAGGTGCGCCTGACTAAGGCGCACTGGTTCCCTGCCTCTCGGCCCCGTGAGGGAGCCGTGAGGTAAAGTGCGCCAGAGTAAGGCGCGCCAGCTCCCTGCTTCTCGGCTCTGACAGAGCCATGAATGGGAGCGCGCATGCGCAGGGCACGCCGGCTTCCGGCGCTCTGGCTTCAGTCAGAGCCAAGCCGAGTATGCGCATGTGCAAAGAGTAAAAATTACTATGCTAATTAGGCCTCACTCCAAGAGCACTCTAAGAGCCAATAAGAAATTAGTATGCTAATTAGGCATCATTAAGGAGCCAATGAGCATGCAGTAAGTGCTCCCAGGACTCTATATAAGCCCATGGGTTCTGGGGCTCTGGGTCCTTCGCCACTACCATCTAAGAGAGCTGTAACACCATCTAAGAGAGCTGTAACACCATCTAAGAGCTGTAACACCATCTAAGAGCTGTAACATCATCTGAAATTGCTGTAACCAGTAAATTGCTGTCAGAAGAATCCTGAAGTGTGGCGTGTTCTCCTTTTCGGCGAGGCGGCGCATCACAACTGGTGCCGAAACCCGGGACGAAGCCGGCCGTCTCAGCATTTCATCCAGCATCTGGGGACCCTGTGAGCTCAGCAGAGGATTCAGAACTGACGGCGCGAAAAAGTCTAGACGTCTTCCTGCAAGGTAGGGTGAGTCCTGTTTATCTTGCTATTGCTATTCCCGTTTGGGCTGCAATAGTGCTCTGCCTTAGTTTTTAATTGGCATATAAAGGGGAAAGAGTGCACTTGGCATCCGTATATACAGGAACTATAGATAGGAAGTTATGGGTAACCATCAGATGAAGCCGCTCCTCTCAGCAATGCAGGCGTTGCTGCACGAGCGTGGCTTGAAGGTTCCCGAGAAGGCATTGTGCAATTTTTTTGCAAGATGTTGATCAGGTAGCTCCCTGGTTTGTATCCACGGGGTCCCTGTCTAAGGGCTCCTGGGACAAACTTGGAGGTGATCTGATCAGCAAAATAGAAGGAGGAAAGTTAAGACCAGGCACGTGGCCTTTGTATAAAATGATTAGAGCCTGTATAGAGGATGTTAGGTGCCGAGACAAAGTAAGAGAGGGACAAAGAGCTTTGGCAGAGCATCAGGATAGCCTATCAGAAGCAGGAATGGTAGAGAGCGCTAACAAGAGAAAGAAAAAAGAAAAAATTAAAAAGGTAGCTACAAAAGAGGAACAGAAAGAGAAAAGGAGAAAAGGAGTAAAGATGAGAGATAATTTTCCCTGGGAGAGAAACGTAGAAAAGGAGAAAAGGCCTTAGAAAGATGTCAACAAAAAAGAGCTCTGAAATGTCCTTCTTTGTCTGTCCTTGGCGCGCCAATGTCCATATGTGTTGTTTGTTTTTTGCCTAAGTGTATGTTCTATGTTGCATGTTTAAAAAGACAAGAATGGTTATATATCCAACTATTGGGCTACTTTAACTTTGTTTTAAAGGCAGTCTTAATATATACAGGCTGATAAGCTATCTACACCTATAGCTAAGGGTTGAGCTGAACTGAAAAAGCCTCTATATCCAGTTGAATAATTGCAAAGTTTGAAATTATATGAATCAGGAGAGCCTGGGTCCTCCAAGTGGAAACAGGATTTAGATAGAAAAATAGTCCACTTTGAGGCGGAAGGATACCATTCACGTGGGCGGCTGCCTCCACAGAATAGAGAACAGTAAAAGCTGCTCTCCCCAATAAAAATTAATAGATACTGGGGATGATGTAACAATTATTAGAAAACAAGAGTGCCTTTAACTTGGCGTTTATCTGATCCCTTATTCAACTAAAAGGAGTTGCTTATTCAGTTAAACCAAAAACAAAGTTCAAATTTAAGATTTATAAAATTAGTGAGACATTACAGCCTGTCTTGCCTACGTCAGTTACCATTCTAGTAAATAAAATAATAAAATAATTTTACTATTATAAAATTAATTATAAAATTATAATATTAATATAAATTGATATTAATATAAAATTATATTATTAATTATAAAATTATAGATTTAAAAGATTGTTCCTTTACATCCTGGTAAAGTGATGAGATTTAAATCCAATAAATGTATTAGTGATTCTTGAGAGCCCATGAAACAATGTCATTAAAGGGCTGACTCAAAGAATAATTAATAGAATATGCTTGAAGTGAGAGAGAAAGAAAGGAGCTTGTTTGTGGACAAAAGAGTGAGAACATCCATCATCAAGTCATCAGTGGTTACTAATTACTCCCTATGTGAAAAAGAAAGTCTTGCCTTTCTTTCTTATGTGCAAGGCCCTGGGACTTGATCCCTGCACCACAAAGAGATCAAAAAGAGCTAAGGCTTTTAGATTGTTGCGGGTATCCTAGACTTTCATCTAATACAAGCTCAAAAAAATTACAGACTACAACTTTTGTCTAGAGAGAGCTAGCTAATCAGTAAGGGTGACCAATAAATCTCTCAGTATCTCTACAAAGAGTTTCTGTATGCCCTTACTCTAATACAGTGAGTTCTTAATATTTAAAAAAATTCAGATTGTGACACAAAAAATTCCAATAAGAATGGATAATAAGGGCTACAAGTGAGAAGGGAAGCCTCAGTTTCTCCAGCTTATCTTGAAGCTTTGCAGGCTCCTCCGCCTTTTCAGCCTGCCAACGTCATCATTAAGATACTTTCCTCTGAAAAGCTAAGTGCTGCCAAAGAGTTGTTGGCTGAGCGGATAAGGATACTAGCATGTTAGCTTGGCTCATAGTGAGCGGGGCAGTGGTACTTTGCTGCCCCCGACTTCTGAGTGGCAGGGGTCCTAGTAAGACAGTACAGAGAAGTAAACTAGAGTAGTAAATGGAAATAACTTTTCATCTTTAAGCTTGTCTCTCTGGTAGAGCTTCTGTCCTAAAGCTAAGAGTAGAAACAGGATTGTGAAGCATCCATCACCTGTGGCATAGAACATAGACTTGCCACAGAACTGAAGCCATAGGGAAGGACGCCTTGAGAAAATCCAGAGACTGTTAGTGTTGTGTGCTTCCTGATGACCCTACCTGGTAAGATGTCTGTCATCAGCTCTGTCAGTTTCCAGTATACCAGCTAGTAGCACCTGTGCACAAGGACTACATCTGAAAACAGTGAGAGAAAGCCAGGGGCTAGGTGTGGCTGACAGGAAGCCTGCCAGCCTTGTGTGTGTTGGAAGTGGGACACATCTAAGCTGGAGATGGCTGACAGCGGCCTGTAGTTCTCTAGAGGGGAGGAAAATGGTTACATTCACAAGTTTGCATCTGCAGATATCCTTAAATCAGAGAAAAGGACAGATGGCTCAGCCGTTAAAGGCTAAGATCACAACTAAAAATATTAAGAGTTCAATTCACAGCAGTCACGTGGTGGCTCACAACCATTTGTGGTGAGATTTAGCGCCCTCTTCTGGCTTACAGGCGTACATACAAAAATTGGTTTACTTTTAATGACTCTTAAAAGTTAACAGATATTAATTGGCTAAAACCTCATCTTAAACTTTCAAGAGAGATACAAAGCCTAATTTCCCTCGACAGTTAACTGATGAGAGATAGATAGCTTTGTAAAGGTAAAAAGTAAGCTATTGATCATTAAAAGATAAATTATATAGACCATGATACATTGTTGGCTGTTCACATTATTGCTACTCATGTGCTCACAACAGACCTTTAGCCAAAGAAACCATTAATGTCGCTTCATCCTTCTTCAGGTACAGTGTTAATACAAGGTTATAAGATAGAATCCTAAAAATATTTTAGATGAAATGCTAACTCTTTATTCCAAAAATTAAGTTGGTTATTAGAAAATAATGATATTTGGCCTATTACTTGACAAAGTTTTAGACAAAATTGATAATCATTATCCATAAGACAAGTTACCATATTTACAGATGCCTCATCAATTTATTAGACAGTATATGTAATTATATCACATGTACATTTTCTTGAATTTTCCCCTACTTCAACACAAATAATTAAATTATGTGCTGTGGACACTGTATAAAATGCTGAAAAATCAAGCTTTCAATTGGTACACTCATAGCCAGCATATGGCTCATGGTTTGTAACTACTTAAAACTGTTGCCCTTTTAGATATTACTAATTCTCAAATTTTACAGTTAATTATAAAAATACAACTTAATTTAAGAAACATGTACTGTTTCTTTATAAGACATTTAAGGGTTCATTGGATTACTTAAAACCCAGGACAATGCCAAAACAGATTGTATACCAGTCAAATTATAGACCATATAGAAACAATTGGCCATACAATCTTATTCTTTATATCATCAAAATAATAATAGCTTGAGACTATAATTTGCCCCCTTATTGAGAGAAAAGGCAACACATGTTATCCAACATTGCCTTGAGGCCTAGAGTGCCTAGAAAAAGCCTAAAAATTCTCAACTTATACGTCTCAAAAGTTTGGACAATTTTGTCACCAAATGGAGGTGACTCACCTGACAGGTCTACCATACAATCCTCAAAGACAAAACATTATAGAACGGGCTCATCACACTCTTAAATCTTATCTTTAAATGTGGACAGTCAGGGCCATTTGGCTGCTGACCGTCATTACTTAGAGCCTGATAGGCCAAAAGAGATGGTCAAGTGGAAGGATATCTTGACCAGACAATAGAAAGGCCCGGATCCTATAGGATCCAGGGGAGCGGTTTGTGCTTTTCCACAGGAAGAAGACAATCCATTTTGGCTACCAGAGCGACTAATGCGAAGACTCGTGATGACTGAAGATGACACCCCGAAGAGTTCATCTACAGACGCTTCCAGTCCTAATTTGGATCCTCCAGATCTGGGTTCCTAGTATATGGGGAGAACAACAATGGGCTATATTATCTGCTTTTCCTAAACCCATACCTGTTAGACATGATGCCATGGTGTTTACTAATAAAACCATGGGGCTGCCTTATCTTCCCTATGATAAAACGCATGCCCCCCTGGGAGAAAATCATTCCTTGCCTGAATGGGGTTCTCTCTGTTTCCAGATTACTGAGACAGGAAACTGTATAACTCTCTCAAAGAGAACCTTGGGGTGGTTCTATGAAAAGAAAAGCTGGGTTAAATTAACAACCAAAAAGAATAATAATAAAAAGGACTATAGTTATGTCAAAGAGTTCTCACAGTCCTTTTTACAACCAGCCATTTGGATAGATAGAACATTTTAATCACCCAAACTTATTGATGGAGAGCATCTTCGTTAACCTAAGGTCTCTCCCTTTTGTAGTCTAAAAGATGAGAGAGTTGTTCTGCCCTGGTCTGATTGTCAATCCAGAGTAATACAATGGGCAGATACCAATAAAACTTTTTCCTTTTCACCCAATATGCTGGGAGATCTTGGAGCTGACGCGATAATGAGAAAAGGTCCTTTTCTACAGAGCATTAGTATGAATCCTTTTCACAAATGGCTACTCTGTAGAGCTAATGGCAGTTGTACCGACCTCAACCCGCTAGCCTTTCTCCAGGGTAGAGAGACAGGAAGAACATCCTTTACAGGAGTTATTAATGGAATTATGGTGGAACAGAGTTCAGATCCGATCCCTCAGTTAACAAATCCTATTCAGTTAATTACTGGAGTTAACAAGATTATTGTAAATCAAACGGTATTTTCACCTACTCCAGTGTGTGTCTTTCCACCTTTCTTGTTTATTCTTTCAAACTCCTCATTTGAAAAATGCACTAATGATTCATGCATGATGTCTCAGTGTTGGGCGGTTGAACAAGCTAAACGTGCCATGGTTGCCAGAGTGCCACGATGGGTTCCTGTTTCTGTTGAAACACCCTCTATTCTATCATTATTCAGACAAAAAAGAGACTTTGGCATAACTGCAGCCATAATGACGGTGATATCAGTTAGTGCCATTGCAGCTACAGCTGCTGAGATTGCTATGACAACCAAAGTTCAAACAACAACAGCCTTAAATCAGCCGTCCGCTACAGTGGCAGAGGCAGTTAACATCCATACTTCTACGAGTGCTGAATTGAAAGGCAGATTGATGAT
>NW_021612421.1:4095-4608 GCF_004785775.1 Grammomys surdaster | reverse complement strand
CAGGCGGATTTCTGAGTTTGAGGCCAGCCTGGTCTACAGAGTGAGTTCCAGGACAGCCAAGGCTACACAGAGAAACCCTGTCTCGAAAAAAAAAAATTAAAATTAAGATAAAAGGTAGGCTGTTTCAAAGTGGGAAGAAACAAAGATGTCAGGGAGACATCTCTGTGAGTAAGAGGGCTTACTGCCCAAGCCTGATGACCTGATCTCTGGACCCCAGACCAGGCTGGATGCAGAGCCGGAGAGATGCTCTGTGGTTAAGGGTATTGGCGGCCCTTGAGGGCCCGGTGCTCTTGAGGCCTCTCCCAGCACACAGACTCTGGGGGAGTCAGTGTACTCTTATGACCCACAAGGTGCACACACGCACATACAAACAGGGCATTCACACACACACACAGACACAGGGTATTCATACACACACACACAGGGCGTTTACACATACACAGGGCATTCACACACACACACATACACAGGGCATTCACACACACACATACACAGGGCATTCACACACACACA
>NW_021612421.1:0-4085 GCF_004785775.1 Grammomys surdaster | reverse complement strand
ACAGGGCATTCACACACACACATACACAGGGCATTCACACACACACACAGGACATTCACACACACACAGGGCATTCACACACACACACACACACACACACACAGGGCATTCACTCACACACATACACACAGGGCATTCACTCACACACACACACACAGGGCATTCACACACACACACAGGGCATTCACTCACACACACACACAGGGCATATACACATACACACACACACACACACACACACACACAGAATTTTTCATAAGGGAGTAAGCTGGAGGGAGAGCTTGGCAGTTAAGAGCATTAGCTGTTCTAGCAGAGGACTTGAGTTTGATTCCTGGTGTATAAACGGCGGCTCATAAGGACCTCTAACTTCAGTTCCGAGGGGTCTGGTGGTCTCTTCTGGCCTCCGTGGACATCAGGCATCAACACAGTGCATCTGGGCAAAAACACTCATACACATAAAATAAAAGTAAATAAATCTCTTAAAAATGTATAAAATAGTGGGGGGAGAGGGATGAGATTGGGGGTTTGTGAAGGGGAAACCGGGAAGGAGGATACATTTGAAATGTAAATAAATAAAATAACAAAATAAATAAATGAAAATTTAAAATATTTTCAAACTAGGGAGGGAAGGGTTATGTTTGTCTGGATATAACCTCACAGCAAAGGAACTTCTACCTGCTTCTGTGTGTCACCTCGTTTTACAAGGACTCAGGATGTGCTGGGACTTTGGTCTAAAGTCACAGAGAGGGCAGTGCCAGAGCTGGGAATTCAGGTCTCCTTCCAAAGTTGTACTTAAAATGCATTTGTGCCTCAGAGGGAGAGGGACTGAGGTCCTTGGAGCTAGGAAGAAATATCCAGCTACCCATGATGCCCTTGGTGACCTTGGTGACCCCTTCTTCCTCCTCGGTCCCCTTCCTTCCCTCCCTCTTCCTTCCCTCCCTCCTCCCCTCCACTTCTTCCCCCGCCCCCTCTGCTTCCAGTGACTCTCCTCACTGGACTGAAGGCAGTTCCCTCCAAGGCTGCCAGGCTGCTGAGTAAACCCAAGTCCAGCAAGGCCCAAGGTGAGGGGCATTGTCAGCTGAGTCTAAGGCCTGAGTCACTTCCTGACCCTTGCTCAAGAGGAGCCCAGAGTGGCCAGCTGTGCTAGGGGGTGGCACTCCTGGGCTTTGAGGACTTCTCTAGGGCTCCTTACCTTTCTGGGCTCAGCTTGGCTACACTGCAGAGACTCCAGCCCCCTTTCTCCTCTCGAGCCAGGAGAATGCATCTCTCAGGGCCAACTCTCAGTAGCCCATGACCAGCCTAGAATCTGGCTTCTAGAACATGGCTCCTTAATCCAGAGCTGCCAACCTGAAGGGTCTCAATCTTCTACTGTCAGCCCCTCCTTCATCTTCCCATGGGGTCTTGGGACCAGTGAAAGATGGAGCAGGAAACGGGCTGTACTGGGGAAGTAGTATCCTTAGCATGATTCCAGGTGGTTTGGAGACCTATTAAACCATTCCTGCCAAGAGCCTGGGCTCTAGGGCCCACCATGCCAGCTTCCTTATCCAGCTCTGCCCGTCCCCAGCCTTGTGACCTTTAGCTAATTACTTAAGCTCTCTATGCCTGTTTGTCACCTCTCTGGTGAGGATGCACCGCCTGACTCACCAGCCTTCTGCCCTGGAGTGGAATATGTAAAACACACTAATGGTCGGCACATGGCAAGCACGTATGTTTATTAGATAATTCTTAACACTCAATGGGGCTGACTCTGTCATTCTTAAACATTCTTTGATATGTTCTTAAGATGATTAACACAGATGCCCCGCCCACAACATGTCTGAGGGGTTGTTCTCCCCGATGATGCCCTCCTCCGTGTAGGAGAGGCAGCTGGGTAAAGTTGGGGGTCTGCAGACAGCTTGAGGGGTCTTCCAGCTAGCACGCTGCTCTCCTGTAAGCCTCTCTGCCCTCTGACCAATGAAGCAAGCTGGCTCCCTTCCCTTTCACAGAGAAGCCAGGGAGGGTGGGACACATCACCAGGGCAGGCATGAGCTCTTCTTCCAGAGCCTTTGTGACTGAAATTGAGAACAAAGCCTCCCAGGGACCACAAAGACAATGCCATTCATGCGGCTTTAGAAATCAAACAGAGATTTATACTCGGAATTGGAAATTTACTCTGGAGGCAGAGGCAGGGGAATATCTATGAGTTAGAGACCAGCCCAGTCTACATAAAAAGTTCCAGGTCACCTAAAGTAATTAGCGAGACACTGTCTTAAAAATCATCACCACCAATGTCAAACAAACTCCTGTGGATGTTTAAATCTTTGTGAACTCTGGGGACTGTAGAATTAGTTGCCATCGACTCTGGGTATAAGATAGCAAACCTCTTGTGAGAAGAACAATTGGATGCCTAGAGTTTATTTCAGAAAAATGGGGAAAGAGGAATAGATTCTGAGCCCTGGTCAATGGCTGAGCCTTAGGATCTAAGAGTCCTACTCTTTTTTTAAAAAAAAAATTAAAAATAAAAGAAGCCCGGGGTCACAGGAGCTCATTAAGAACCCCAAGATTTGTAGGGTTCTTGTGTTACTGTTGTTTGGAGATTTGTGGAGAGTTTATTTGGGAAAGGGGTGTTGAGACAGGTTTTCTCTGTGTAGCTCTGGCTGTCCTGGAACTCACTTTGTAGACCAGGCTGGCCTCAAACTCAGAAATCCTCCTGCCTCTGCCTTCTGAGTGTTGGGATTAAAGATGTGCACCACCATGCCTGTTTTGTTCATTTGTTTGTTTTTAACTAAGTACATCATCAAGAGCGGTGTAGGCTCTAACCTGCTAAACAACCTCTCCGTCTTTCAGTAGGGGGGTCTCACTATGTAACTTACGCTGGTCTCCAGTTTACTGCGTAGTCAAGGATGACGTTATTTCTCTATCCTTCCTTCCTTCTTTCCTTCCTTAATTCCTTCTTCTCCTCTTCCCTCTCTACCCCCTCTCTCCTCCACTCTCACCCTTTTTCCCTTCCTCCTTCCCTCCCTCCCTCCTTCTCCGTTCATTCTCTGTGTTTCTAGTCTCTCCTCTCCCTCCTTCTTCGGGGTCTCACCCAGTCCGGCATTGAACTATGTAGCGAACTGAACTTGATTTTTGTTTTTTTTTGTTTTTTGGTTTTTCGAGACAGGGTTTCTCTGTGTAGCCCTGGCTGTCCTGGAACTCACTCTGTAGACCAGGCTGGCCTCGAACTCAGAAATCCACCTGCCTCTGCCTCCCAAGTGCTGGGATTAAAGGCGTGCGCCACCACCGCCCGGCCGAACTGAACTTGAAATCGTAGCAATTCTCCTGCCTCTGCCTCTACCTCCCATGTTGATAGAGTACAGACCTGAGCCGCCATGCCTCGCATGTGTGGGGTATATGTCTCAAACTAGCAACAAGTCGCGGCTCACCCCCTTGCATCACCCTCCCAGCTCTTCCTGCAGGACTTGGAGGGATCTGGGCAGCCTCGCGGTCACCCCCTTCCCGCAGGGCACCCCATCTCCGCACCTGCAGCAGGTGGCTGGTGGGGCCTGGGGCGTCCGCGGGTGATGGGCGGAGTCCGGAGCGCGGGCGAGCAGTGGGCGGGGCTGGCCGGGGCGGGGACACACCTGGGCGAGGCAGGTGCACCGCCCCACGGGGGAGGAGCGGGCGCGGGGCGGGAGGGGACCGCGGCGGGACACCCGGGCCGGGAGCCCGCGGGCAGCCACCGCAGCCTCCTCACAGGGCCGCCACCACGGGGTCCGGGATGAGCCTCACTCGGAAAAGGGGCTTCTACAAGCAGGACATCAACAAGACTGCCTGGGAGCTGCCCAAGACCTACCTGGCGCCCACGCACGTCGGCAGCGGGGCCTATGGCGCGGTGTGGTGAGACCCGGGGGAACCCCAGGAGGCAGAGGAGCTATAGGCCACCCCACCCTCGGCAGCCTCCCGGGTTGAGCCCCGGTGGCAGTGGGGCCCCTGTGGGGCGAGCCGCTGGCGAATCTGGTTCTCCAAGGCTGTAACTTTTAAAAGGGATCTCGGAGTTCGTGGGACAGATCCCTGCGGTTGCAGATGAGGCCCCAAGAAGGGAACTTGCCAAATCGCAGAGTGGG
>NW_021612420.1:0-3660 GCF_004785775.1 Grammomys surdaster | reverse complement strand
TTGTGTGCCTGGGGGGAGGATGATGAGTAAGAAGGTCAGGCTTCTCTGTCATCAGACTAGCCCAGGATCATCTACTTGACTGAACATGGTCCCAAGAGACAGGAAGCTGGCCTGTCCTCTTGAGACAAATATTCTGAGATGGCAGGACTACATTTGCTGCTTTGTGTTAGCCCAGGAAGAGTCACAGGAGCAGAACTGACTAAAGACACAAATGGACTGGGTGCAGTTCCACACTGGAGTGAGTGCTTAGCATGCTTAAGTCCAGTCGCTAGCTCAGGAAGTAGAGTGTGCAGGGTATGCTAAGCTGGAAAGTAGAGAGGAAGAGGAGCAGACCTGATCTGAATGGGAGGGGCTCCAGAGTCTTACTGTAAAGGTGTGCTCTCCTTAAAAAAACACCAGGCACATTTTAGGTGCTCTTTTGCATAAAAGGAAACATAACAGATAAATAAATGTACTTAATTTATTTGTAGTCTGTCAGCAGGTGCTATTGAGTGTAAGGAGAACAGTGAAGCAGCCTGACGGCCTGAGCTGGGCGGATATTGTAAGGAGGACTGTGGGGTCTGAACTGTGAAGGAATTCACTGCACATGAAGACAGGTAGTGTAAGCAAAGGAAATGGGTGTTTGGTTGGAGGAAGGGAACAGTTGCCAGGGGCGTTTCACTGGGAGTAGGAACATAGAAAAGTGGTCTGTGGGGCCAGAAAGTATCCTGGTTTAAAATTTGGGACGTTTGAGGTTTCTATTTCAAAAAAATTTGTTTAATTATTACTGTTTTACTGTAAATGGTGTGTGTGTGTGTGTGTGTACATTCACATACATGCATGAGCATGCAAGTCCAATGAAGCCAGAAGAGGGTGTTGGAGCCATTGGAGTTGGAGTTGCAGGCAGTTGTGAGCTTCTGGGAAGTGACCTCTGTCCCCTGGTACAGTGTCTGGTACTCCTAATTACAGATCCATCCCTGCAGCTCCAGAGATGCCTCCAAAATAACCCAACACAATAATCCATTTTTGTATGATTGTAACAAGTGTTTCACATGCATGTATGTCTGTTTTGCTTGCATGTATATCTGGGTACCTCTGTGTGCCTCAGAAGAGGGCATCTGATCTTCTGGAACTGGAGCTGTGGTCTGCCATGTGGGTGCTGAGACTCAAAGCTGGATCTTCTACAAGAACAACTGCTCTTAGCCACCGATTTACGTCTTTACATGAAAATACACAGCTAGCCTGTGACTTCAGCTCCAGGTCATCCAACACCCTGTTCCATCTCCCGTGGATACTCACTCACATCTAACATATGCACACATGTAGACAGATAAATAAATACATATACACATATCACTCACATCTAACATATGCACACATGTAGAAACATAAATATATACATATACTCATATGCTCTCAGATCTAACATATGGACACATGTGAACACACACAAATAAACAAAAAAATACAATTTTAATTAAAAAATCAATATTGAGGGTTGGAGAGATGGCCTGATCGTTAAGAGCACTGGCTGTAGACCACGCTGGCTTCAATATCAGAGATATCCACCTGCCTCTGCCTCCTGAGTGATGAAATTTAATGGTGTGCCTGGTTCCCTGCCTATTTTTCTTCTTCTTTTCTTTTTTCTTTTCTTTTTTTTTCTTTTTATAAATATGAGACAGGGTTTCTCTGTGTAGCCCTGGCTGTCCTGAAACTCACTCTGTAGATTAGACTGTCCTCGAACTCACAAATCTACCTGCCTCTGTCTTCCAAGTGCTGGGAATAAAGGCATGTGCCAACACTGCTCAGCATCCCTGCCTATTTTTGACTATACCAATATTTAGGTTTAATGAAATTGCTGTTGCAAAGATTACCATTTGCCTTATAGAATGGCCCACAATGGGCTGGGCCCTCCCACATCCATCACTAAATAAGGAAATACTCTACAGGCTTGCCTACCACCTGATCATTTGAAGGCATTTTCTCCATCGAGGTTCCCTCCTCTCAGATGACTTTAGCTTGTGTCAAGTTGACATAAAACTAGCCAGGACAAGGTCTAATGTGGTTGAAGTCAGATGATGTTCCCAGCCGCACTCGTCCTCAGAACCTTCTGTATTCTGTCCACTGCCTGGGCTGCAGGATCTGAGCTTCTCTTGCGTCCTTCTTCCTCCCTCTCTCTGGAAGGGTGTTTTGAGCCTTTGCTGTCTGTTTATGGAACCTCAGAGTAGCCAAATGTCATACTGGAAGTTGAAGACTGTGATGGTAAATTTCCCAAACCAACTAGATAAGGCACTGAAGCCTGTTATTAAGAGCTACAGACATCTTGCCATAACCAGCAAGGTCCCAACTGTTTGCAGCATGCACTGGTTAAGAACCTGGGTACTCTCTTGCTCTGTCCCTGGTTAATGTTGTTAAATTAAGGTGGTATTACAAGATTTCCAAACACTATGAATGTGCAAATATGTCTGTATTCAATAACTGCATTGGCCAGTTATGGTGGCCCCTTCTAAAAGACACATCTTTGTCTACATAGTGAGATACAACAAAGCAGAGAAGAATGTAGACTGGGATGAGAACATTGACTGGTGGCAGAGACAGAGAACAGTGTGATGCTTCTCAGGTCTAGGGATGCCAGGGTAGCTTCTGGGACCTGGCAGAAACAAGGGGTGCATTGTCTCCTAGTGTCCCTGCAGAGAACAGGGCCCTGCCACTGTCAGATAAGCAATGTCTAAACCTTGGAGAAAGTGTATTTTCCCACATACCTTATTACATTTACACTCACTTATTAATCGGCTCCGGGAAGGTCCTCCAACAACTGTCTTCAGCTCACCTTGTGTGGTGATAATCAGAGCCTCAGAAAATGTCTTTCAGCTCATTTCTCTATTGATCACTTGATGATCCTTTTACTAGATGGCCATTATTGAAATACTGGTTTAAATACAGCAAGAAGAAGTGTCTGTTTAGGGGCAGGAGAGGTTGCTCAGTGGTTAAGAGTAGTGGCCGCTTTGCAAAGGACCTGGGTTTGATTTTTAGTACCCTCATGGTGTCAGTACCACTCACAACTGTCTGTAACCTCAGTTCCAGGAGGTCAAATGCTCTTTTCTGGCTTCAGCAGGCAAGAGATTTCATGTTTGAGGCCAACCTAAACTCCACAGTGAATTCTAGGCCAGCCTGGATTGGATCATTGAATGATGTCCTCTTTCATTCAGACACACACACACACACACACACACACACACACACACACACAGCTTAAACAATTATACATTGTAAAGATTATCAGATCTCCTTCATGAATGGAAAATATCCATTGTTATGGTGTCTGTGGTAGCAATGCCTCATGACTATTATATGGAGTTATAACAGCTCTGCATCTGAACATCTAAATCAGTCACTCAGAGAAAGAAGCCAGGGCCATCCTCTGGCTGAGCATACATGCAAACAGAAAGTCTAAGCCAAGGACTGTGGCACACATATTTCACCCCAGCCCTTGTGAGGCAGAGGCAGACAGATCTCTAAGTTTGAGGTCTGGACTATATATATCAAGATCCAGGCTAGTCAGTCAGGGCTAGATAGTGAGACCCTGTCTCAAAATAAGACAAAGGAAAGAAAAAAAGGAGGAAAGGAAGAAAGGAAGAAAGAAAGAAAGAAAGAAAGAAAGAAAGAAAGAAAGAAAGAAAG
>NW_021612419.1:739-6799 GCF_004785775.1 Grammomys surdaster | reverse complement strand
AAGGAGGTAAGTAGTAGCGGTGATGGGCCATAGGACTTTAGTAATACCGTCAAGCGCTGAAAAGTGCTGGTAAAAGCTGTGGGACTTTTCATACCTATGCTGAGCTGCCTCACATTTGTCTTGAGAGCGCGCGCGCGCACACACACACACACACACACACACACACACACACCCCTAATGTCTTCTCTGAAAGGTCAAAGTGTCAAGATCAGGGTTTTATGTTTTGGTCTCCATCCTGGAACTGTCAGTCAAACAGCCCCTTCACTGGCATGTGGCTAGTCTGATCCCATGGTAGCCAACTTTTCCAAACAGATTCTGGTCACTTTATCTTCACTTTGTGTGTGTGTGTGTGTGTGTGTGTGTGTGTGTGTGTGTATGCATATATGTATATATATTTTTCCCCAACAATTGCCTCCTAGGTTCCCCTCCCAGTGTTCTTCACCTCATCCCCCAAATAGAGGGTCCTATACTACTATCATGTTTCCAGACTGTTCCTTGTTTGAGATGGAGCCCTCGTTCTGGAGTTCTCCTAGGATAAGACTTACCTCACAGTTCTGATAATTACCTCACAAAAAAGTCTACATGTTTCTCCTTCCTAGTTTTTCTTTTCTTTCTTCTTTGCTCTAAATACTAACACTGCTCTTGTCAAAGTGTCAAGAGTAGGAGAATTTTTTTGTCTCTCTAGTCTGGCCAAAATAGTAAAGACACACATTGCTGCACTGGGGATGTAGCTAAGTTTCAGAGTCTTTACCTAACATGTCTAAAGCCATCTATGGTTTATCTGGAGCACTGAAGAAGCAAACGTGTTGTCCCAGTGCCTCAGTACCTGTTATCTGAGCACTTTGCTGATACGGGTAGGCTGATCAGCTTTTCAAAACCAGCTTTGGCTAGTGAGTGAGTTTGGAACTTGTTCTTCAATACATAAGGTTATGTCTAAAAAAAAAAGTCATTCATTTCTTCTCACCAATTCTCATTCCCCTATTTTCCTGTCAAGCAGTGAGTGGCTGGCTTCATTTACTTTTTGTCTATTTTTACTGCTGGAGCATTGCATCCATGCGTATAATGCAGTATGGTCAAATCCACCCCCACATTCTCTTTTCTCCAATTAGCCATGCCCTGTTTCTCAATTTTATGTTTTTTAAACCCCACTGAGTTTCCTTTTGCTGTCTGTGTGTACATGGATGTAAGACCATTACTGGACCATGTATAACCTTCTCATGACCTTATCACAGAAGAAAAGCGACTCTCCTTCCCCCCAACCCCGGCAGCCATCAAAGGCCAGTTTTTCCATTTGGGTAGAAATTGACAAGGTCTTCCCCTATCCACACTAGGATTTTGGCTAGCCTTTTCCTGTGAAGGCCTTTTATAAGTAGTCACAGACCACAGGCTCATGTATGCAAGGACCCTTGTGAGTATTCTCTGTTTAAATAAAGCCCTAATGTTTAACTGGGATGTTTATTTTCCTGCCATTTAGTTTTTGAGTTGTTTGAATATTCTAGACTCCAACTCTTTGACAGAGTTATGGTTGGTAAAGATTTTTCCCCCCATTCTGTATTCTGTCTCTTTATCAGAAGTATGTTTTCCTTCTCTTTGCTAAAGCTTTTCATTTCTGAGGACATATTGGTCAATTGTTAATTTTAATCACCACACCACCAGGGTCCAGTTGAGGAAGTCCTTTCCTCTGATAGAATGGCGAACCATATCACCCACTTTCTCCTTTATCGGGTTCGGGGTATTGGGTCTTGTGTTGAGGTCCTTGTTCTATTTGGAATTGAGTCATGTGCAGGATGTGAGGTGAGGAAGGGAGGGTTCTGAGCAGAGTGTTGAATGTGGGCAGCAGGGGCATGAGTCTGACAGAGCAGCTCCTGAGTCCTTCCAGCTGTGCCCAGGTAGGTACGTCCACTGCAGGACTAATTCCATTACCCAAACGCTATGAGACAGAGTCAAAAGACATCAAGCTCCTATTCAGTGCCCCCTTGCACGATTGGTAACCCTAAAAAATGATGGTAGCATTGTTTGCTACCCAGAGCCAGAAGCGTGGACAGAATAATAAGAGTGCACTAGGTGTTTCTTGGAATTTTAAGTGGTGTTTAGTTTTATCAGAAACTGTTATCAGGAACAATGGTGGAAAAATATTTTAAGAATTAGTGTATTTCTGAAACCTTAGGAACTGTATAATTTAGAAATAGACCTTTTAAAGTGTCAGCTCATCTGGGGGAGAAAATTGTGCTAGGAGGACAAAAACAATGTATGGGTCAAAACACACTCACAGTGACATGTGATAACCTTCTGTGATATTAAATGGCTACTGATGATCACTCAGTAACATCACCCCACAGAATGAGACCTTGTTGTTCTCTCTAAATGGCATTTCCTTGATATGGGCCACACATACTGTACTAATGTAGAAGACACTTGAAACAAATAAACTGAGAATGTATTTATTTCAAATACAAGTGCTTAGGAAATAAAGATGCAATAACATGTTGGTAGAAGAAAGCAGGGCTCTACAAGTGGCTCCAGGGTGGTACACTAGAGGTCCTATGCCATCTTCAGAGAGAAGTGGGGTTGGTTCCCGGAGGAGCACCTCCACTCATCCCTGACCGACTCTGTCCTCTCCTGAAGTCCTCTCTCCTCTTCTTAAACCATCTCTGTAATGAGAGGGAAGAGGGATTTGTTCTGTATAATAATCATGATTATAGTCAGAAAACACATAAAGTAATATTGGTTGTCCGCTATAATTTATATCAGTATAGTTTATATTAATATTATCTTACTGAGAAGAACCTGGTGTCCCACTGCTGTAACTCTGTAAGGGGAAGAAAGGCTGGTAGAGGATACAGGGCTGGCCTAGAATGATCGAGAACCAGGCTTCAGGCCCCAGAATTGCAAAATATTTCATGGACAATCATTGCACCTGGGTTCTCTGTCTCTTATCCTGGAGCCCTCTGCAGATACTTATCAGCACTTTCGGGCAGATGGAGCCACATGGTCTCAAGAGTGCTTTTGATGGGTGACCTCATCTGTGTGGCTTACTAGGCACTAGCCTGAGGACCAGATATTTGGAATGTGTCCTTTCCACATTCCCACAGGTCCCTGTTTAACTTTCTGAGTGCTGGGCTCTGCCTGGGATCTACCATACATTCAAATTGTCCCTTAAGGTGCATTGCATTTGAAATGTGCCCAGTCTGTATAGTGAGCCTTTGAATCTTATTTTCTTCCCACAAAGACCAGAGATCTGGAAAAGTAGTTTGAGGCGCCAGCAGAGATGGCCCAAAGATTAAGAGCACCTGGGCCTCCATAGAATCTGAGTTCCATTCCCATAATCCATGCCTCCTGGCTACCAATGACTTGTAACTCCAACTATGTGCATGCAGAATCCTTCAGTAACAGGACAGCCATATCTGAGACCTGAAGAAAGTTCTCGAATGGCTGTGTTGTCCAATGCCCTTTTGTTTCTTACTCACCTGCAATTTGGCCTCAGTCACACCCATCCACCTTGCCAGCTGTTTTCTGAGACAAAAAATGTCAGATGTTCAATATTTGGAACCACAGATGAAGGAAAGCATAAAGAACACGTTAAATCTGTGAAAATAATGTCTCAATCTCCTACCCTCTAGGACACTCAATTTCTACAAGTGAGTTTGATTCATTAGCAATATGCTATCAATAGACATAAAACCTAAGTCTATATCTAATAACACACTTGCAAAACACTAATGGAGACAGAAAAGATGCTCTTAAGATTGGCTGTGGTGGAACTTAAAGCTGTCTCAAATTAACACAATACAGAGCAAGAGCTTCAGCAACAAGATCACACTTGTAAAACCTGTGTGAGGACGTCTGCAAGGAAGGAAGGATAAATGCAGATAAAAGAAGATGACTTCCTGGACATCATATGAGGACTCCTCACGTTCAGTGAGCACATACTGATGTTCAGCATGCTGATGTCCAAGAAAAGGACATGTTACGTTGATTCATTTACTGTGTGAGTGCGTGGATGTACACAGTGCTGTTCTGTGTGTGTGTGTGTGTGTGTGTATGCATATGTGCATGCACATGCTTGCCGTTCACCCCAGTGTGTGTGTGTGTATGTGTTTGTGTATGTGTGTCTGCATATGCACATACACATGCTTGCCTTTCACCCTAGCATGTGTGTGTGTCTGCATATGCACATACACATGCTTGCCTTTGACCACAGTGTTTGTGTGTTTATGTGTACATGCAGGTGCCCACACTTTCCATTGGTCACAGTGTACTTGTGAAGATCAGAACAAGGCTTCAAGGACTTGGTTATCTCTGAGTCACAGGCCAGCATGACCTTTTACTTCTTGAGCCTCCTCAGCAGTCTGGAGAAATTAAATGTTAAATCACACCAATCACAAAAGAAATGTTACAAAATCTCTCAGTGTTGACTACACAGTTCTGAATTCTCAGGAGGAAGGAAACACAAACAAAGGGTTCCTGCAAGTTCCAGGCTATCCCTGCTACAGTTGGGAGGTCCTGCAGAACACAGTCAGAAGGAAACAGATAGAAAACAAAAACTAGGCCTAAAGCAGCAGCAGAAAGAACCTCCTGGGGAGTGGGCTGGCTTTGGTCACATAAAGACAGATGACCTAGAATTACTTCTTGCTCTACCTTCAAGTACTGGGGTACAGACATGCCTGGTTTGACAAACCAGTTATTTTTATGTGTTGACTTAGGGTTCTTCTCTTTGGCTCGGGTCTCCAGGAACTCACCACCAAAGCCCACACATGGCCTTCTCAGTGCTGAGTTTACGGGCAGAGGCTGCCATGCCCAACACTGAGGCTTGTCTTTATGCACAATTTTCTTTGGGCAGAGCACAAATTTTCAGAGAGTACTATAAATAGCAGTAAAGAGAAAGGTGATGTCGATGTGTTTATATTAGACAACATAGAGGGAAATACACAGGATATAAAATGTATCAGCACACTGACTGACTGTCACCTCTGTCATACCAACCACATCTAGGGCTTCTGAGGCCTGTCCTAAGAGGTCCTCACTTAGATCAGTGACACTGACAGATTGTTACTTGCTCCAAGTAGATACTACAGGACAAGGGCTCCACTGTCTTTTGCATATCCCCTTCTCCCATCCCAGAACCCTAGGACAGCAAGGCAGGAGTCTGGCAGGCTGCATTCCATCTCTTAGTTTAACCTTAGTTCTAGAAGTCAAACTGGAGGCAGACAAGATTACTCAGTAGGTAAGCCTGCTTGCAGTGGGCAAGCCAGCTGAACTGATTTTCCAGTTCAGGACACCCAGCCTGGAAGGGGAGAACCAAGTCCTTCAAGTTGTCCTCTGACCTCCAAATGTTAGCCTCCGTGCCCTGACTTGAAGAAGAGACCCCTCCAGACCAAACACATCCCACTTAAAAAGTCACTTAAAGTTTCTAATAAATGAAGACAAGGACAGATGCAGATTGCCACAGGCCTCTCTGTACCAGCTTGCTCCCTTCCCAAAGAACTGAATACACACAATGATTGTACCTGTCTTCTGAACAGAGGTAGTGATTTCTCTGGAAAACACGTTCCAGCTCCTCCAGCTGTAGTCCTGTAAATCTGTCACGGTGTCCTCTACGGCGTCGGCGTCGTCTTCGGCGTCGGTGTCTGCGTCTGCGTCTGAGGCGTCTTCTTCTTCTTCGTCGTCGTCTCCTAAGGTGGCGGCGTTGACGTTGGCGGCGGGGCACCAGTGCTGGCATAAGCTGTACATTGGGCACCGAAACTGGCATAGGCTGTACAAAGGGCATCATAACTGGCACAGGCTGAACATGGATCATTGCAACTGGCATGGGCCATATACAAGATATAACTCGCACAGGCTGTGCATGGGGCCCTGTAACTGGCACAGGCTGCATATTGCGCACTGAATGTGGCATATGCTGCACACTGGCCACTGTACGTCGTATGGGTTGAACGCAAGGCATCCTGACTGGCATAGGCTGTGCAGCAGGCATTGGCATATGTGGTGTGTTAGGCCTCTTAGCTGGTATAGTCTGTGCCCAGAGCACAGTGACTGACATCGGCTGTGCATGGGGCACAG
>NW_021612419.1:0-729 GCF_004785775.1 Grammomys surdaster | reverse complement strand
GGCTGTGCCAAGAGCACAGTGACTGACATCGGCTGTGCATGGGGCACCATATATGGCATTAGTTGTACTCCAAGCACCAGTACTGCCACAGGCTGTATATTGGGCACTATAATTGGCATAGGTATCACATGGGGTACAGTGCCTGGCACAAGCTGTACATGGAGCACTATAGGTGGCATAGGCTGTACACAAGGCATCATAGGTGGCATAGGCTGTACATGGGGTACCATAGGTGGCACAGGCTGTGAAGAGGGCACCATAGGTGGTATTGGCTGCCCATGGGGTGCCACACATGGAATAGGCTGTAAACAGGTTGCCATATGTGGCATAGGCCGTACAGAGTGCACCATAGGTGGCATAGGCTGTACATGGTGCATCATAGGTGACACAGCCTGCCCACAGGGCACCATATGTGGCATAGAGTGTACAGAGGGCATCCTATGTGGCATAGGTTGACCACGGGGCATCATATGTGGCATAGACTGTACAGAGGGCATCCTATGTGGCATAGGTTGTCCACGGGGCACCATAGGTGGCATAGCCTGTACAGAGGGCATCCTATGTGGCATAGGTTGTCCACGGGGCACCATAGGTGGCATAGACTGTACAGAGGGCATCCTATGTGGCATAGCCTGTCCACAGGGCACCATAGGTGGCATAGACTGTACAGAGGGCATCCTATGTGGCATAGCCTGTCCACGGGGCACCATAGGTGGCATAGCCTGTCCA
>NW_021612418.1:11309-16230 GCF_004785775.1 Grammomys surdaster | reverse complement strand
CATCCCTATGGTCTTTCTCCTATGTGTTGTCAGCCTGGACTTGTCCAAAGTTAAAAGCTGAACTAGAACAATGTAAATCATTTTTTTAAATATATATGGATATAAGTTGGGTGTCCTGGCAGGCTGTATTTCAACTTGATACAAGGTAGGGTCATCAGAGTGAGGAAGCCTCAATTGAGAAAATGTCTCCATAAAATCATGATGTAGAGAAGCCTGTGAACTACTTTCTTAATTAATGATGGGAAGAGAAGGGCTTAGCCTATAATGGGTGAGCCTACACCTGGGCCAGTTATTCTGAAATCCATAAGAAAGCAAGTTAAGCAAGCAATGCTGAGGAAAGTCTTTATTCCATGTCCTCTACGAGCTTCTAGCAGAAAACATTGCCCAGATAAATTCAGAATAAAAAAAAATGTGGATTAAAGCTAGGGTTTCCTACCTCAAAGTTTCAAATTAGAAGTATACCATCCCATTTAAAATTAAGCAAAAATCTTTCACAGGTGTGCTCTCCATTTTTGGTTTTTACTCGGGTGGAGGACACAAAATAGCAATCACAGTGGATGTATAAATATCTACACATTAATATTTAAATTATGATGAGTTTTCAGATTAGTAAATAGCCATAAAAACCTTGTAGTGTAAGATTATAAAACAGACATTGCTTCCAAAAGACAATATAAATACTCCACATTCTGTTTGTTTCAGCATTTTTAGGTCATGTGTACTGACACTGCCCATGCCTTCTGTGCAAATCACCCATTGCTAATGCGATACTGGCTCTTTCCCTTAAAACAGAGGGTGACTCAATTTTTCTCTTGGAAGCAGAATCTCCAGATCCTATTGCTTCCATACTCATGGATTGTTTCCCTGCAGGCTCTCGCTTTCAACCTTCCTGTGTATTCAATGGTGGGGAATCTCTACTATACAGCATCATTGTATATCCTGCTGTCTTAAAACCCAGCCAATACTTTGTGTGTTAAATAAATTGATTAGTAAAAGATACATAAAATGTAAATATAATGAATGGTGCCACCTTCCATCTATCTGGGATTGATCATAGGCCTGGGAGGATCAGGTAAATACACTTACAATTAGTCAATACCCCTCACATAGCGAATCACCAAATATTTAGAAACCCTTCTATCTAGTATTTGGATTCCTTCTCCTGGAATTGTGACTTCAAGACTACCCAAATTCTAACCACAGACTACCAGGAGCCTTCTACTTGTCCAATAAAAGGTAGGAGAAGGAGACCAATATAATGACCTTGCACCTTCAACTCCCTGAACACCTCTTCTAAGATATTACCCAAAGCCCCATCTACTACTTATTCAATATTCTGTGACTCTTTTTCCAGCCTCTGATCGTCAGCACACTCTACAGTCATGCTTTCCCCATTCCCAGGATATTCCAGTTGCCTCATGTGGACAGAATATCCAAATACTGACATTTGATCTCATTTTATCCTCTATCCTCTTGAGACTTACAAAATTCAGCCATCAGCTATCTCTTACTCTGTACCTCTTCTTCTGGTTCATCTCCATCCCAGATGCCACAAATCCCTCCTAACTAACTGAAAGATAGATAACAGCTGTTCCTGATAGCTAGGAGACTGATGAGATGACCTCACTGATACTTACAGTACTTATAGTTCACTTAGCACCTCTCTCTCTCTCTCTCTCTCTCTCTCTCTCTCTCTCTCTCTCTCTCCTCCATGTCTGTGTTGTACTGGGGCCATGCAACAGATTCTCCCTCCCCAGAAAATTTCTCTTTTCAAGATATCCTCAGTAAGAGCCAAGGTCCAGAATTCATCAGCCCTATCTACACCAGAGTTTTGGATGGATTTTTCCCTTAGGTGTGTTTATATAGACAACAGCCAAGTTCATGGCTGTGATAGGCAAACCGTGTTCGCAAGTTGGCATCTCACAGAGCAGTTTCACATGATTCACATCTTACATTCTTTTTACGTCCTCTGCATGAGTGTTCTCTGATCATTGGGGGAACACAGATGAAACTGCATATCTCTGTCGTACAACATTATAAATATTGAGAAGGAAAAACAGTGTTTGTTTCTCCCATGTGCAGAACATAGATTCTGTGTGTCTGAGACGGTCTTCGTATGGTACATTGGTTTGTAGGTTAGAAAAGGAATAGACATTCCTATGGTACATTGGTTTTGTAGGTTAGAATAGGAACAATGGAAGAAAAAGAAATGTTGAATGTGAGGAAATTGGGACCAAAAGCAGGGTTGTATTGGTAATGTGAAAAAAATGATAAAAATTCATTGAAAAGCCATTTATTTATTAGTTATGCTAATTTAAGAAAATAAATTCTACCCTAAAACAACATAAGGACAATTGTCAGGTGTAATGATGGAAGACAACAAGAGTGGAGGGGATTTAAAAGGTATCGAAAGGAGAACTTCAGGTCACAAAACAAGAGTTTGATGTAAATAATAGTATTTCTTCCTAGAAAAACTGAGCAGTAAACAGATAGTGAGAAAAGATGTCATATTTTCAAGCCTTTAGAAGGCCTGAGGACAGTTTTATTTAAGAAATATGTAAAATTCAAAAGTCCCAAGTGTCCCGATCAAAAAGAAGGTGTTTGGATAATTTCTATAGGCCGATGTGGCACTGTCTATGAGCTTCATCAGAAAGAGGTCATGTCCATCTGAGACAGTGGAAAAGACTTAGCTCCTATAAAGAAACAACTATGTGTGGTGCTTCTTTAATTTCACTATGGAGACATGAACATATAAATGGCAACAAGATATGCATATATATATATATATATATATATATATATATATATATATATATAATCAGCATTGAACAGAGAGACTACTCATCGTGGACTTGAGGATCGCTTGTGTTTTCTTAAGGTTATTTCAAAAGGCAATTGATGACCAGGAGATGTTGAGTGTCCATATGGACATGAGAGAGGCAATTGGCTTCTTTGACAGTTTTCTGGCCAGAATTCTTTGTGTTTACTGTTGTCTGTTGTGCATTGCAGCTGGTGGATTCTGGTGGAGACTTGATGGGGCCTGTAGAGTCCTTGAAACTCCTCTGTACATTTTATGGATTCACTTTCAGTGGTTATGCCTTGCATTCATTCCACCAGGCTCAAGGAAAAAGCCTGCACTGGGTATCATCCATCAGTAAACATAGTAGCAACATAAACCATGCTAATTCCCTGAAGGACAGTTTCACTAGCTCCAGAGACAATACCAAAACAATTGTATACCTCTTAATGATCAACATGAAGAGTGAGGACATAGCCATGTCAAGAGACACAGTGATGCAAAATTACTGAGACTTCAGACATGAATATCCTTCCAAATCTATAAGGTGAAAAGCAAAAAAATATATATGGAGACCCTTAATGTATTCTGATTGATGAGAAGGACCCCAGGAAATTAGCAAACCATAGATTCCAATTGTAGTTGCACAACTACTGGTGTTATAGGTAGTTATGTAAGAAGCCATTCTTTTAAATTTTAGAAAATGTTTACATGGTACTATACACTAAGTGTAATATAAGCTGGGCAGTGGTGGCACACGCTTTTAATCCCACCACTTGGGAGACAGAAGCAGGCAGGTTTCTGAGTTCAAGGCCAGCCTGGTGTACAGAGTGAGTTCCAGGAAAGTCAGGGCTACACAGAGAAACTCTGCCTTGAAAAAAAAGAACTAAGTGTAATATAAAAACATTTACTGGAATTGGCTTTTATCAGGAACCTCATTGATGAACACTATTGTGAAGACATCCAGGGAGATTTTGGTAAAGGGTTTATTCCTCTGTTGCCTACATTTTTAGTAACACACCTACTTTTTATTGTGTTGAACTGCTCATGGAACTGCTTGTATTCATCCAATTAGTGTGATGTTTTCAAACACAGGTTCATTGTTGAATGACCAAGCAGTTCTTGCTTTGAGGGTATCTCATAAAAAAGACAGACAGGAAAAATACAGCATGTTGTTATTAACTGTAGTCAAATCACATACAGCTCATTATTTGGAATAATCCTTCCCATCAAACTGAATAATGTTCTCACTCTACTCAATCCTGGTTCACCCAGCACTCAATTCAATATATTTAAGACCAGGATTTTTTATTAAGTTCCTCTTGATAATATGTTTTCTTCTGCTGGACTTTGTCTTTCCTTCATGTTAATTGAGCTTGGTGTGAATTTAGGCAATCATGAACAGAGCTGCAGCAAACATGAGTGGAAAGGTTTCAATTGCTCACCCAAGTGCTGGTTTCAGAGATTCATAGATTCAGAAATTATAGTGTTCTTGAATGTGAACCAGGATCAGTTACTGGTACAAACAGTGAGCAGCTCATATCCACCTATAAGTATGGAGAACTAAGGACCCTCCATGAGTACTACACTACCCATACAGAAATATACACATAATTAAAATAATATATTTCATTAAAAATAATCAACCCAGTGTTGAAAGTTAGCATAATAGAAGGAGTTTTATGTAGTATATATGAGGCTGCGATTTAAATCATACCATTTAATAAATGCACTCTGCAAGATGACTATAAAGCATTGTATTTAAACCATAGCTACTTCCTGTCAAAGGTAAGGACACTATTCCAACAAGGTGATCAGTCTCATTTTTCTTCCACAAAAATGACTCATTTCCATTGCATGTCTAAGTTTTGAGGCTACAGGATGAAACACAGTTCTGAGAACAAAGACATAATAGGTGATGTCCGTAAGTTTGCATATCTTTCTGCCTTATATTATTTGACACAGAGATTTGTATTTTCATTAATTTTCCAGGGATCTTTCAATTGCCTCCTGTGGCTAATGGTTCTGAGTAAGAACTCTATACTTCCTCAAGGCTGTTTCGTTCTACTTCCCATAACATAACATAACATAACATAACATAACATAACATAACATAACATAACA
>NW_021612418.1:0-11299 GCF_004785775.1 Grammomys surdaster | reverse complement strand
CATAACATAACATAACATAACATAACATAACATAACATAACATAACAGAACATAACATAACATAGCAGAACATAAAATAAACATAACATCAGTTTATCTAACACTGTCCACCTCTTCAAGTTCATCACCATATCCAATGAGAAATGAATATTTTTTTCATTTATTTATTTATTCACACTACATTTCAAGCATTGCCTTCTGCTCCTTTCCCAGTCTTTTCTTCACAGAGTGCACCTCCATTCCCCATCTCATTTTTTTGCTGAGAAAGGGTAGCCTCTTCTCTGGGCAGAAACCCAACCTGGCACACCATGACCCTGCAGGACTAGGCACATCAGCTTCCATGTAGTCCAGACATGGCAGTCCAGTTTGGGGAACAGGATATACAGACAGGCAGCAGAGTCAGGGACAGCCCCTGTTCCAGTTGCTGGAGGACTCTAATGAGGATCAAGCTGCACATCTCCTACATAGGTGCAGGGGACTTAGGTCCAGGCCGTGTATGCTCTTCAGCTGGTGGTTCAGTCTCTGGAAGCCTCCAAGCATCCAGGTTAGTTTACTCTTTTGGTCTTCAAAGTTTCTCAATCTTTCCCTTAAATCTGTGAAAATACACACTGAGCGTTGTCTAATGTTTGACTGTGGATCTCTACCTATGTTTTAGTCAGCTGATATGTGGAGACTATCAGAGGACAGTTATGCAATCTGCCTAATTTTAATTTATCCTGCATGCAAGCATGACACAGTATCATTATTACTGTCAGAGATTGGTTCCTGCCCAGAGAATAATTTTTAAGTTAGGCCAGTCATTGGTTGGCCATTCCTGTAGTCCCTGCTCCATATTTTTCCTTTCTGCCTGGGATGTCTTTACATACCATAATCGGGGATTCTCTCTACACATATATTTTTTCGTAATCTTTGATGAGTCCACATATTTATTCAACTCTCTGCTTTCCATGTGACATGTGTTTCTGTGTTTATTTATTACTGTGTTTTTCTGTCCATGGATGTGTGTGTCTGTGTGTCTGTGTGGATTGGTGTGTGTGTGTGTGTGTGTTTGTGGTTGGAGGGGTATGTGTACATGATGACATACAAGGCCTTTGAATGTCAATCAGTAGCACATTTTTCAGACATGTGCTCTCATTGGGCCTTAATATTTGAGCTGGTTAGATTCATTGGCCAGAGATCTCCTGCTGGTGTTCCCTCCATTTCCTAGAAGTGGGATTAAAGTTTGGAGTCACACTTAGTTCTCTTGCTATCCATGGAAATCTAAGGTAAGTTATCATTCAAACATTTTTGATTGTCAAGAAAGTTAACCACACAAATATCTCTATATTGCCACTACACATACATTTTTTTAAATGTAACATTTACCCAGAAATTAACAAAATGCAGAGCATCACACAGGGCAGAAATTACTGGGTTTAGGAAACAGTACCATATACAAAACTCAAGGAACCTGAAGAGTGGGGAACCATGGCATCTTAGAGGAAACTCAATTAAGTTTCACATTTAGGGGGCTGTGTGCAATCAAGTTACAGCCAGGGAGGAATTCAGAAAGGGTCAGTGAACCATTAATACACATGAACTTAACTCTCACCAACCTTCTCACACAATTCATGTACCTTACACATAAAATCAAGCACAGAAACAGCTGTGGTCACAGATCACAGGTCACTTTCTTGTCCTGGGATTTCTTAAAATATTGTATAAATAGGGATGGTACTAAAATGAATGTGAGATTGAAGCATCAAGACCTCTCAAATATAAGATAATATTAACTAATATGTAGCTTGACCATGAACTCTTTCCCTTCAAAAACGAAGTCTCTTAGTGACTTCCTTCTACAGAATTTCATAAAAAGGAAAATTGAAGTAACATAAGGTAAAACTACTTGAGTAAGGGGTATCATATCAAGTTCCCCAATTCCCAATGAGAAATAGATATTTGTTTCTTTCATAGTCCTTCCCAAATTTTAAAAGGACAATGAAAATTTCAGATAAATCCAAATGGGATATACTGAGCATAATGCCTGAAGAATATTTTTCTAATATAGACCGGAAGAATAGAGCACTGACAGTGCTGTGTACCCATCAGAAGTTGCACAAGATGGCTGTCTCACCAATGTCAAGTCTTGTCTCCACCACTGCCACTCATAGTTCAAAGATTATGCATAATGAAAGAAGGGACACAAAACTTGATGTCCCCAGTGACAACAAGGCAGACAGATATTTTCTGGTTGCTGAAAGAACAGGTTGTTTCCAGCTCTCCAATTCCTCCTCTGGTGGTGTCAATTACCACTGGAGAAAAGCACTACAGTGTCTGGTTCTCTATGGTCATCAACTCCTCAAGGCACAGAGTCCCCATATTCATCCTGGCCCTCTGCTCAACATCTAGGTTCATTCATTAATTCATCAATATAGTCCTCAATCCTGGTTGCATAGACCACTATGACATGTTATAAACTGCAGACCTTTCAATCCTACACCAATACAGAAATATATTTAGGAACCTGAGGTTTTATGTGCTACAAGATGAACAGCAACTAAAAGAGACATAAAAAGTACATACAGATAAACACATGAAATCACATATACTAAAAGTTTTACAGAACTCCCTCATGAGTGATATTTTCCAGATGAGTGATAAGAATAAGATTCACTAAATTCTAAAAAGTCTTTCATTTCTTTCTTTATGTCTTCCTTGACCAAGTCATCATTGAGTAGACAGTTGTTCAGTTTCCATATGCGTGTGGGCTTGCCACTGTTTTTGTTATTATTGAAGACCAGCCTTGGCCGGGCGGTGGTGGCGCACGCCTTTAGTCCCAGCACTTGGGAGGCAGAGGCAGGCTGATTTCTGAGTTCGAGGCCAGCCTGGTCTTCAGAGTGAGTTCCAGGACAGCCAGGGCTATACAGAGAAACCCTGTCTCGAAAAATCAAAAAAGAAAAAAAAAAGAAGACCAGCCTTAGTCCGTGGTGATCTGATAAGATGCAAGGGATTATTTCAGTCTTTTTGTATCTATAGAGGACTGTTTTGTGATCAATTATATGGTCTATTTTGGAGAAGATACCATGAGATGCTGAGAAAAAAGGTATATTCTTTTGTTTTAGGATGAAATGTTCTATAGATTTCTGTAAGTCCATTTGGTTCATAACTTCGGTTAATTTCAAAGTGTCTCAGTTTAGTTTCTGTTTCCATGATCAGTCCATTGCTAAGAGTGGGGTGTTAAAATCCCCCACTATTATTGTGTGAGGTGTAATGTGTGTTTTGAGCTTTGGTAAAGTTTCTTCTATGTATGTAGGTGCCCCTGCATTTGGAGCATAGATGCTCAGAATTGAGAGTTCACCTTGGTAGATTTTTCCTTTGATGAGTATGAAGTGTCCTTCTTTATCTTTTTTGATTACTTTTGGAGGAAAGTCGATTTTCTTTCATATTAGAATGGCTACTCCAGCTTGTTTCTTAGGACCATTTGCTTGGAAAATTGTTTTCCATCCTTTTATTCTGTGGTAGTGTCTGTCTTTGTCACTGAGGTGTGCTTCTTGTATGCAGCAAAATTCTGTTTGTGTATCTAGTCTGATAGTCTGTGTCTTTTTATTGGGGAATTGAGTCCATGGATGTTAAGAGATATTAAGGAAAATGATTGTGGCTTCCTGTTATTTTTGTTATTAGAGGTAGAATTATGTTTGTATAGCTATCTCCTTTTGGAGTTGTTGGAAGATTACTTCCTTGCTTTTTCTAGGTTGTAGTTTCCCTTTGTGTGTTGGCGTTTTCCATCAATTATCCTTTGAAGTGCTGGGTTTCTGGGAAGATATTGTGCAAATTTGGTTTTGTCATGGAATATCTTGGTTTCACCATCTATAGTGTTTGATATAGATGTCTCCTCAGAGGTCTGCAAGAGTCTGACATATTCAGAGGCAGATGCTCACAGCTAGCCATTGAACTGATCATGGGGTTCCAATGGAGGAGTTAGAGTGAAGACTGTAGAAGCTGAAAGGATTTGCAGCCCCATGAGGAGAGCAACAATACCAGAGCAACCAACCAGAGCTCCCAGGGTCTAAACCACCAGCCTGTGAGCACGTAGGGAGGGATCCATGGCTTCAGCTGTATATGTAAGAGTGGAGGGCCCTGCTGGGCATAGGTGGGAGAAGAGATCCTTAGTCTCATGAAGGCTGGATGCCCCAGGGAGTGGGAATTTGAGGATGGGGAGGTGGGAGTCAGGGAGGGGGGTAGGTAGGGGTACATCTGCAGAGAAGCAGGAGGAGGGGTGAGGAGATAGGGGGTTCCTGGGTGGGTGGAGGATGGGGTAAGGGGATAACATATGAAATGTAAATAAAACATCCAAAAAAAAGAATAAGATTTACTATTCTGTAGCTAAAGAAAATAATTTTAAGTAATTTTTTAACAGGATTTCCAATAATAAGAAGACCAATAACTTCCTAAACTGTCTCCTGGAATTTACAAAGATATAAAAATTCATGAAATCTAAGGTACCTGGTTCTGCCTGCACTGTACGAATGTGGACTCACATGCTGTAAACATCCCAGTGTTTGCTTCCAAGGCCTGAATCATGGGAATCAATTAATTTTCTGCTTATCTGGACTTGGAAATCCAGACAGAACCAGGAAAAATGTTCATGAGACAACATTACCATTTCCTCTAAAAAGACTAGGCAAATCTAAATCAGCTGAGGAAAAAAAATGGAAATCTTGCTGAGTGCTTGCTTTTATCACCTCAGGAACCTCCCCCAATGCAAAGCAAACCCCAGCTCAGGTTGAAAGCCCAGGCCTAGCTGAGAAGCCCCATCATCTTCTCCTTAGAGCCTCCATCAGAGCATGGCTGTCCTGGTATTGCTCCTCTGCCTGGTCGCATTTCCAAGCTGTAAGTGTTTCAGAGTTTGAGGAGAAGGACTCAAAAATGACGTCTGTGGAATGTATGACTGATGTTGATGTTTTTCCACAGGTGTCCTGTCCCAGGGGCAGCTGAAGGAGTCAGGTCCTGACCTGGTGCAGCCCTCACAGACCTTGTCCCTCACATGCATTGTCTCTGGGTTCTCATTAACCCCCGATGGTGTACACTGGGTTCGCCAGCCCCCAGGAAAGGTTCTGGAGTGGATGGGAGTAATGTGGTATGATGGGAAAACAGATTATAATCCAGCTCTCAAATCCAGGCTGAGCATCACCAGGGACACCTCCAAGAACCAGGTTTTCTTAAAAATGAACAATATGCCAACTGAAGACACAGCTACCTACTACTGTGCCAGAAACACAATCAAGGAAGTCTAGTACGAACCTGCACAAAAACCTCCCTACAGGGATCCTCAGGACCAGCAGAGGGCAGTGACAACCAACAAGAACTTCTCAGGCTCACTTCAGAATCTAAGAAATTCTGGCTTATGCTGTGTGAGCATACTTTTTAATGTTAAAGAGGTAGACTCTTCTTCCAGCCATGGAAATTCACTACAGCCTTCTCTGCAGTCTCAGATTCTATTACAATTATTGTTTGTTCACACACTAGTAGAATATTTAAGTGATTCTATAATCTAACAGTGTAAAAACAGAACAAACTAGAGTTGATATTTATCAAGATAACTCAGTAAAGGACTGTGTTGGTGAGGACAGACGGGGAGATTTGATAATGGATTTTTTTCTCACATTGCTGCAGTTTTGTAACATTTCCACTGTTTATTGTACTTAATTGATCTTTGAGATTAATTGGACTCACCTTCCCTAACATGAAGTTTTTAAACACATGTCCACAGATTAATGAGGACACAATTGTCTTTCTGAGTTCTAACTCATAAGATCTGCTCTCCATATATTAAGAACACACTATGCTCTTATTAAATGTGACCAACGTCCATACACATTATTATTGAATTAATGTAAACATTGATAATCTTGTGTAAGAAGTAGTCAAAGGAAGAGTCCTTCTGTAACATAGGTAACATTAAGTAGATTCAAATGTTAATATTTCAAAATCTCATTCCTCATTTTGATTAGTAAATATTTCACTTGAATCTATACTATTCATTATTGTAGGAAAGACACTGTTTCTCAAGGAGATCCATCTCCAGGATTGCCTCAGTTTCTGTTTTCTTTATAGTTTCTATTCCCATTTTCAGTTCTTGGCAGTTTCACTCATTTCTTTCACCTATTCAAATGTATTTACCTGCATTGCTTTATGGGATATATTCATTTCCTCTCTCAATAGACTTTCTCATATTTATGAAAAGGGGTTTAAGGTTACCTTTTTGTGCTCTGGCTATGTTAGAATAACCAGGGCTCGCTGTAGCAGGATAGCTGGGCTCTAGTTGTGCTATATCTCCCTGGCTCTTGTTAACTGTGTTCTTACACTGTCCTTTATACATCTGGTTTTCTGTGGTGATGGACGGAAGACCTTGATGACACCACTACACCCCAGGAAGTCAGGGAGAGCCATGGGATAGACAATGGAGTTCAGGGAGGCAGCACACAGCTTACCTATGCTGGCTGTGTCCCAGAACAGATCTGAATGTCAAGGAATTTGTGGAAGAGGATTTCAAGCTGGTTGTTCCGGTGGACACCCCCTTAAGGCCTCCACAGGGATACAGGAATCCTTCCAGCTCCTCAAGATGGCATGGAATATACAGAGTCAGGCAGTGGAGATGAGGGGACCACGAATGCAAATTATTCTGCTACTGTGCCCCAGGCAGATCAAACTGGAAAAAAATTGGTGAAGCAGGGTTCCAATATGGTTGTTCTTTGTGGCCCACCACAGACCTCCACGGGAAAGCAGGGCATCCTTGATGTCCTACAAGGCTCTAAAATATAGCCTTCATATAAATATAATTTATAATTAATATAAAATTTATATTATTGGTGTCTCATAGGCTTACTACTGAATAAGCTCACAACTGCTGGTTCTTTAAGAACTCAGGCTAGCTGACTCAGCTCAGCTGCTGGGGCTGAGAAGACTCTAAGCTGACTGATTCAATGCGGCTTTTCTCAGCTTCACACTGAATTGCTCTGCTGGGCCTCACGATAACTGTTCTCATTTTCTGGCTCATTCTTATTCCCTGGCTTAAACTGCCTATGCTGAATTTCACTGGACTACATGAACTCATGAACCAAATTAAACCCACTGCATTATACTCAATGTCTCAATGTCTCAGTATTCTCCCTCCCTATCCCTCCCTCCCTCCCTCCCTCCCTCCCTCCCTCCCTCCCTCTCTCCCTCTCTCTCTCTCTCTCTCTCTCTCTCTCTCTCTCTCTCTCTCTCTCTCTCTCCTTGCACTGTACTTGAACAAGTCATCTTTCTATCTCTTCTTTCAGAGTTCAACATGTCCTATCTCTGATATATTCTATCAAGTTTTTCCATGAGTAACTGCCTGCTAAGGAGAAGTGATTTTCAAAAATGCCTGCTTTCTTCTAGAAGCTAACATTACCTAACATCGTTTTGGACTAAAGGTGTGTACCAAGGTCATGTCTATATCCCAGCCAGATCACACAGATGTAAGTCTTTTGGTGTGAATTGCTAAAAGCGCAGCTAAGACGCTGGATTAAATTTTCTCTACAGTCTTAGTTTGCTATCCACTGCTAGTCACTAAGTAATAATTATACAGGTTTTGTGCACATTATTAAATAACAATTACTTCCGTACTTTCATATATAAAACAGTGCAAATAATATTTACTTATCCTACTGCTATCTACGGCTGTCAATTTATGTGTGGATGACATGACAATCAGTTACATTACAAGACTATTTACTATTTGTGAGTTTGCATCTTTATTTTCAAATCACCTGGTGAAGGAGATGCCACCAATCCTATTCAGAAGGTAATACTGACATAGAGAATTCCAAAACTAAATAAATAAATAATTAAATAAATAGAAAAATACAGAAAAGATTGGTTAAAAAGATTAACCAATTCCATCCTAAACCCACAAACGTAATTGACAATGACTTATAATTGCATTTAAGTTACAGTATCCTGTTCTACTTGTACCGTATGAAAAAGAATTCACTTATTGTAAACAATCTTCTCCATTTTTGCTTCCAATGCCTGCAAAATATGACTAAAGCTTTCTTTTGTTTATTTGAAATTGGATATTCAACAGTTCCAGGGAAAACTTCCTGAGATTTCAACTTCCATTTCCTCTACCAAGCAGCAGAAAAATGAGAGGAAACTGGAATTCTTACCCTGTACTTCCTTTTATCCCCTCAGGAACCTCCCGCAATGTAAAGCAGCCCTAAGGCTCAGGATGAAAGCCCAGGCCTAGCTGAGAAGCCCCATCTATTTCTCACTATAGCCTCCATCAGAGCATGGCTGTCCTGGTGCTGCTCCTCTGCCTGGTCACTTTTCCAAGTTGTAAGTGTTCAGAATTGCAGGGGAAGGACTCAAGAATGACATCTGTGGAATGTATGACTGATGGTGATGTGCCTTTTCCACAGGTGTCCTGTCCCAGGTGCAGATGAAGGAGTCAGGACCTGACCTGGTGCAGCCCTCTCAGACCTTGTCCTTCACCTGCACTGTCTCTGGGTTCTCTTTAACTGACTCTAGTGTACAGTGGGTTCGCCAGCCTCCAGGAAAGGGTTTGGAGTGGATGGGTGCTATATGGAGTGGTGGAAGCACAGATTATAGTTCAGCTCTCAAATCCAGACTAAGCATCACCAGGGACACCTCAAAGAGCCAGGTTTTCTTAAAAATTAACAATATGCAAACTGAGGACACAGCCACCTACTACTGTGGCAAAAACACAGTGAAGGAAGTCTAGTATTAACTTGCACAAAAACCTCCCTACAGGGATCCTCAGGACCAGCAGGGGGCAGTGAAAACCAAGAACTTCCCAGGCTCACTTTAGAATCTTAAGAAATTCTGGCCTATGCTCTATGAGCATGCTTTTTATTTTATTTTATTTTATTCTATTTTATTTTATTTTATTTTATATATAATTTATTTTTTTCAAATTTTAATTTATACTCACTCACACAGGGGTTATAAGCACAAAAAGGCAGGACATGGGGAAGGGGATGACACTGGAGCGTGGGTGTTCACAGGGAATACAGATATCTTTCAGATCAGGGTATTGGCTGGGTGAGGGTTCAGGGGACAGGTCATGACTCTGCCTATGATTCACTTGTCCTTATCTAAGTTGGTATTATCTGCCAAGGATACCTATTTACAAGGTCTATGACTATTCAGGCTGGTAAATTTCCACAAAAACTGCCTGTTTACAATAGCTTATAGCCATCTATTTCAGTGTTTATCCACAGAGACCCAAGACTTGGTGTTAGTATACATGTATGACAGGCCTATTGCTGATTTTAAGCCTATGACTGATTTTAGGCCTTCAGTGTATAAGCAGGGATGCCCCTGACATTTCCTCCCTTCTCTAAGTATAGACGGGCTGTGGTGAATCTAATCTTGCAAAGGTGGGGATAGAGGCCTGACCTCCAGTAATTGAAGGGAACCTTGTAATGGCTCTAGTCCCCCTGTTGTTGTCCAGTGAGGCATGAGGGCCTTACCCATCCTGATGTCATTTTCCTGGAGAGGGGATACTTTTGACATCAACCCCTATGCACTCAGACTTGTCCCTCAGGGAACCCAGAGAGATATTTTTAACTTTTATTGATATTCCCTTGCAGTGCTTAGCCTTGCATCCTAAGCAAGAATTCAGGTTGCCTGTCAGAGGTGGTTCTGGGTGGCCCCTCTCTGCTTGGTTTAGGGGCAGAAGTCCCCTCTTTTAGGTTGGGTTGAGATGGGTTTTGGGAACACCCTGGATAAAGTAACAACCTCATCTTGAGTCTCATGGTCCTCCATAGCTAACTTATGATAATGTATCTGAATAGGTTTTGCTACCAAATTATTTATCTGTTGTTTCACAGAGTTAGTCAGCCTCTTTGAGGCCCAGGGACCAGCAGAAATGAGCAAAAAGAGCCCAAATAATGGTCTCAAGATGAGAGGAGGTAGGGTTGACAACCCTGGAGAGGTTGAAAACCAATTTTTGTACCAGCATTCATTTGTGTGTTTGTTTCTCTATCCACAGATGTGTATGTGTTTGTATGTGTGTGTGTTTGTGTACATGTTGACATAAAATGCCTTCCTCTATTAGTCACCATGATATTTTAAGCATATTCTCTCACTGAGCTTTAAAATATCAGTTAGTTCAACTCTTTGGCCAGTGAACCCCAGTGATCATATTCCCAGTGATCATGCTACCCTCATTTTCCGGGGATTGGATTTCAAGTTCAATGGTACACTCGGCTCTTTTTCTCTCCATGGAGAACAAAGCTCAAAGGTTGGATCTCACTCAAAATTATATGCATAACAAAAACTTTAACCACACAGCATCATCTCCACAGTCACATTATAGATACAATTTTAAAAGCATCATGTACCCAGAAATTAACAAAACTCAGATCATCGCACATGAAAAACCTGATTCAGTTTGGGAAGAGTATCAGATCCAGAAGCAAAGAATCCTGAAGATTTGGGAACCCTGGAATCAGGGAAGAAACTCGGTAGGTACCTGGTTAGAGCACTGTGTTGGAATCAAGTTATAGCCAGCAAGGAAATCAGGAAGAGTCGGTGACCTAATAGTACACATGACTTTCACTGTTACCGACCTTCTCACACAATAGGTGCACCTCACACATCAGATCTAGCACTGCCCCAGATTTAGTCAGAGATGACAGATTACCTTGCTGTTCTGTGTAGTGTGAAGGAATTGAACAGATAGAGCTGGTACTAAAATCTGTGTGAGGCTGCAGCACCATGACTGTGAGGAAAATGTAACTAGTGACACCACTGAGCTTCAGTTATCTGGAGACAACTCCTAACAAAATCATTGGAGAGCATGACTTTTCTTTCTTTGTTTTTGATTTACTTCTTAGGTTTCTGCTCATGTACTTATGGTAAAAGGGGTCAAAGAAATTTTTCAACACGGAAATCCCATTTCTTTTCTCCAAGATCCTATCTATGAGTCTTATTTACACCCTACTCCCCAGCAATTGAGATATGTAATTCCTGTGACAAACATCTATATCAGGATTCATTATCTGAAGCTGGAATAGACTCAAATTATATCTTAAGATTCGCAACAAGACTCAACAAGACTCAATAAGAATATGTGAGTCCTTCTAAGTGACAGTTTTGCATCCTCTATAGTGTGACAATGAAAGAGTAGATGGTAACTGTAAGCCAGTGGATGATGTGTGTTCAATTAAAGCATGATAGCACCTGGAATCTAAATGAAATATGTCGGCTCAGATTGCCTTCAAATTGTGTCACCTGTGATGTTGGGATGATAGGGTCCCTGGGATCCTGT
>NW_021612417.1:0-1458 GCF_004785775.1 Grammomys surdaster | reverse complement strand
TAATAATGGATCAATTTGCATTCTTCTACATGTTGACTGCCAATTGAACCAGCACAATTTGTTGAAAATGCTGTCTTTTTTCCACTGGATGGTTTTAGCTCCTTTGTCAAAGATCAAGTGACCATAGGTGTGTGGGTTCATTTCTGGGTCTTCAATTCTATTCCATTGATCTTCATGCCTGTTACTGTACCAATACCATGCAGTTTTTATATACTATTGCTCTATAGTACAGCTTAAGGTAAGGGATGGTGATTCCTTCAGAAGTTCTTTTATTGTTGAGAATAGTTTTCACTATCCTGGGTTATTTTTTTTTTTGTTATTCCAAATGAATTTGAGAATTGCTCTTTCTATCTCTATGAAGAATTCAGTTGGAATTTTGGTGGGGATTGCATTGAATCTGTAGATTGTTTTTGGCAAGATGGCCATTTTTACTATATTAATCCTGCCAATCTATGAGCATGGGAGATCTTTCCATCTTCTGAGATCTTCTTCGATTTCTTTCTTCAGAGACTTGAAGTTCTTGTCATACAGAGTTTTTACTTGTTTGGTCAGAGTCTCACCAAGATATTTTATATTGTTTGTGACTATTGTGAAGGGTGCTGTTTCCCTAATTTCTTTCTCAACCTGTTTATCCTTTGAGTAGAGGAAGGCTACTGATTTGTTTGAGTTAATTTAATATCCAGCCACTGTGCTGAAGTTGTTTATCAGGTTTAGGAGTTTTTTGGTGGAAGTTTTGGGGTCACTTAAGTATACTATCACATCATCTGCAAATAGTGACATCTTGACTTCTTCCTTTCCAATTTTTATCCCTTTGATCTCTTTTTGTTGTCTAATTGCTCTGACTAGGACCTCCAGTAGTATATTAAATAAGTAGGCAGATTGTGGGCAGCCTTGTCTAGTCCCTGATTTCAATGGGATTGCTTCAAGTTTATTTCCATTTAGTTTGATGTTGGCTTGCTGTATATTGCTTTTACTATGTTTAGGTGTGGGCCTTGAATTCCTGATCTTTCCAAGACTTTTACCATGAAGGGATGTTGAATTTTGTCAAATGCTTTCTCAGCATCTAGTGAGATGATCATGTGGGTTTTTTTTCCTTTGAGTTTGTTTATATAGTGGATTACGTTGATGGATTTCTGAATATTAAACCATCCCTGCATTCCTGGGATAAAGCCTAGTTGATCGTAATGGATGATTGTTTTGCTGTGTTCTTGGCTTCAGTTTGCAAGAATTTTATTGTGTATTTTTGCATCGATATTCATAAGGCAGATTTGTCTGAAGTTCTCTTTCTTTGTTGTGTCTTTTTGTGGCTTAGGTATGAGTGTAATTATGTCTTCATAGAACAAATTGGGTAGTGTTCCTTCTGCTTCTATTTTGTGGAATAGTTTGAAGAGAATTGGTATTAGGTCTTTCTTGAAGGTCTGATAGAATTCTGCACTAAACCCATCTGATCCTGGGCTT
>NW_021612416.1:12838-17823 GCF_004785775.1 Grammomys surdaster | reverse complement strand
CGAGCTGAGGCTCCAAAGCAGAAGTGGGGATCTGCGTTGTAGACTTTTGGCTTTTGCCAGGACTCCTTCCTTGACTCTGGCTCCTGCTCTGCCCTCCAACCAACAAGACCATCCTGCATGGCAGTGGATCGTTGGAGGGGCTCAAGCTAACTCAAATTAAAGAGAAAAAAAAAAAAAAAAACACCCTACAATGAGTTACAGATCTGCTCCTGTCTGTTATTTTTGGAGATTACTAACATCCCTGGCAGCACAGTTCTCTTCTTCCTCCTCATCTCCTTGGTGTGTGGTTTCTGTTTTATATACTCTAAAAAACAACTTTGGCCTTTTTCACTTCTTTTCTATTATTTTGTGGATTTGTAAACATAAAGTTTCAGGATATTATGCTTGCTTCCCCCAACCCCTTTCAGTGTTATGAATACCACCCACAGTATGAGTGCAGAAGATTCATGTTATCCATCCCAGTGACACTCTGCTGATTCCTTTGTGTGCCTGGCCTAAGGCAGTAGTTCTGGCTTTTTGGTGCTAGTGTGTGAAGAAGCTGACTTGACATTCTGCACCACTGTCACCTGGCCTCCTCCAGTATTGCCATGAGCAGATCTAGAGCCATGGCTTTCTGCCCTTGATATCCCTGACTTAGGAGACCTCTGGTATGACAGTTCCTCATGAAACTACTTTCCAGTCTTGCTGTCTGATTCCCTGTAAATATGACTCCAGTCCAGGGCAGCATGGAGCCCAACTATCCCACTGGATCCCTGCCGACCTCCTCCCAGACGCACGAGAGACTAGTGGATAGAAATGCCATGTGCATTCAGCTCAAAGACAGGAAATAAAACATGAGACAGAAAGAGCGGCTGGGGGAGTGGACAGGTGGAGAGGAGATTCCCTGTCCTGAAGCTTCATCTCTACACTTTGATGTTTCCCCCTAACCATTTCTATGCTGGGAATACAGGATTAGCATCTGCTCAGGACTCCAGCTGACCAAAGGACTCTTAGCAGTGTGTCCAAGCAGGCCTTGGTGACACATGCCTTTAATCTCAGCAGGAGGGAGGCAGAGGCAGGGAGACCTTTGAATTGGTCTACAAAGTGAGTTTCACAACAGCCAGGGTTACACAGAAAAAATATTGTCGCTGTGATGGTTATTTTTTGTTTTCAACTTGATTGCGTCCAAATTGATCTTATCCACCTTGATTGTATAAAGGGAAACATCCACATTGCAGGAAATACCTCCAAGGGATTTTTGCTTAATTTATAGAAAGTAATCCGTGTCTTTGAGGTAGGAAAACTTGCCTTTAATTCAGATCTTTTTGAGTTTGAAAGACACAGGCCCTTAATCTCGATTTAGAGCAAGAAAGAAACATATCTGTGTTCTTGTTCTTGTTGTTGTTGTTCTTGCTTTTGGAACCAAGGTTTGTATATAATAGCCCTGGATGTCCTGGAACTTACTTTGTAGACCAGGCTAGCTTCAAACTCACAGAGGTCTATCTGCCTGCCTCACTACTTTCGTGCTTGGATTAAAGTGTTAGTCAACATACTCAGATTTAATCTAGACATTGAATATGAAACACACCCTTAGTTTGGGCCACACCTTCAGCTGGAGGCCTATATAAAAACACAGAGGAAGAAAATTTTCACTTATCCTGCTTGCTCTCTCCTAGCTATCAAGTCTATTACTTTGCTGGCACTAGAGCCTACTTCTCTGTGATTCCATCTTCTACTGAAGACCAGCAGAGACATCCAGCCTCAGAGACTGAGAACTTCTGGATTCTTGCACTCTGCTTCCTATCCAGCTGTTATAGATTAAGCTCAACTGCAGACTGTAAATCATTCTAATAAATCCTCCTTCAGGAAAGAGAGTGAGTGAGAGATCATTATATTTGATCTTTTATCTCTAAATCAGGCACCAAAAATAGATTGGCTGGCTCATTAGCACTTTCCCCATTTCCTGTCTAATCAGTCCCTATAATGTTTAATTCTAGACAATTACATCAAGGAGGATAGGATCTTATTTTGAGAAGCTTCACTCCCTTTTTGTTTGCTCGTTTTGATTTTTGTGACTAGGTTTTCCTGTGAAGCCCTAGTTGTCCTAAAACTAGGTCTGACTCTGACAAGCAAGGTGTCTTTGATCTCAGAGATCCTCCTGCCTCTGCCTCTGTTCCCAGATCTGCTTCTTTCCCTTAGATGCTTTGACTAAGGGCTTACACCATCAGACTAGGCAGAACCCTGCCTCCTTAGGCAATGCCAATAGATGCTAGGATTGTGGGTTTAAAACCCATCTTCCCCCAGAGTAATGGTTGGGAGGGGCCATGAAGTATAGAGTATAATTAACTAACTGGAGACTTCTCTGAATCAAGGACTTGCACTCAACGTTCAATGGATAAAGTCAAGGAGATGATGCAGTTCTGTCCCAGTTTTGTCAAGGTACCGTCAGATTCTGAAGAGCACACACTGCACAGTGCACAAGTCTTGCCAGCACTGAGTCCACAATGTTCCATGTCTGAGCCACGTTGTTTCTGTGGAGAGCCAAGCCACTGCTACGAGGATGACTGGATTGTTGATTGGGAACCATACTACCTACCCTGTGTATTTCAGAGCTGGGACTGCCTGAGATACCGTCCCAGATTGAAGTATGGCATGAAAAGGGGCACAGAAGTCTTCCAGAGTGAGAGTCCAAGGGAGCCACAAGTGTCCCCAGGAGATGTGAACAAAAATGACAAAGATACAGAGAAGCCAGACCAACCCTCCCCAAGCTTGCTCAGGGAGAAAGGGCTGGAACTTGAGACCTGTGATGGTGGAGACTGCCCTGACCAGGATCCTGCTTCTGTCAGTCCCAGATGTCAAGGGTGCTGGGCATGGCTTCAAAGGGCTTTTGGCCGGAAGAAGAACTGAAAAGGCCACCTAGAACTCTGTTTGAAGCCCAGGAGCCCTGTGCTAAGACTTTCAATTAGGGCATCTTCAGTCAGCTCCTACTACTAAAGCAAAGACACACAAAAAGGCAGCTGTATCTGCAGCAATCTGGTGTTTGTTTGTTTGTTTGTTTGTTTACAGCTTTCTCAATAAAAATGTTAAAAAGCTAATTTAATTTGTGTTCTTCTCAAAATGGCCCAAGGGAAAAGATGAAGGGTGCAGTGGACACAGGTGAGGATATACTACTCTTTCCTACTGTTGGATACAGGGCTAACTGCTGGTTTCTTTTAAAGGAAGTCCTCAGGAGACCGTAGGCATCCAGGTTCTCATGTGGGCTGGACCATAAGATAATCAGCTCACAAGGAACAATCTTGAGCCCTTTGAAAACAACTGATCTACCCAGATGCTCCTCCCTCCCCAAATTAATCTAGGGACCACCTACAACTTCTGCTTATCCCTATGATTCTCCAGACGTCAGGAGTACCAAGCAAGGTTACTGAAGCCACACTATGTTTGCAGACATCTAAATATGTCTACCTTTGTCTCAGGAGAAACTCGGATGTATTGTATCCTTCAGGTTCATACAACATCCCAGGGGTATTTGTTTGTTTTTTCTTTGAGACACTGGTCCTACGTAGCTTACCTGTTATAGACTCTCCATGTACAGTACACTGGTGTAGTCCTGGATTCAGACTCACTTCACCTTGCCTCTCTGTTATGGGGATTAGAGGCCTGTGCCACCACTTCTGTACAGGAGAGTCTTTCTAATTTTTAGCACTTTCGAGAACACATTTCTGCATCACATGTGAACTCACCTGCAGAAACAAGACTGGCTAAGGTGGAAAGTCATGGCAGTGCTGGCCCTGACACAGAAATCCAAGCCACATTGACATGAGAGGGTGTAAGGAGCAGGCCCTTAACAGGACCAAACATTTTGTACTAGGAAACTTGTAGAGACAAGTCTTGAAGTGAAGTTGTGCTGTGATAATTAGCTGTAATGAAGTCAGGGCCCAGTCATAACCAAACAGGAGTGGTTATTGGCCGCATACCTCAGCAGGGAGGTTAAATCAAACATAAAAGAGGAGCCCGACCAGAGCACATCATCACACATTGGTAGCCATGGCTGCCTAATGTGATCCTCTGAACAAGCCTCCTCAGCACCAGATCATCAAAGACACAACAGAGAGACTGACACCTCCAACTTTGTGGTCAAGCCCTGACTTCGAGGACAAGCATCCTATGAGGTCAAATTACCAATTCAACTAGCTGGAAGCTGCAGCATGACCCCACCTTCACAGACTCTGGACCTGTAACCAAGACCATCATAAGGACTCAGATCATATAACCCATGACTGAATGATGTATTTACTGACATGCTTATTTCTTTGGTGATTAGCAATTTATTAGTTGTGTTCATTGCGCATTATATTGTTAGAGGCAATGCATAAGAAATGTGGCAATAGCTTGTTGTAGCATTAGCCTTAGCATTGGTGATAATATGTTGTTTGCTGTGCATCATTTAAGAGTAACTGGATGTCAAAACCTCTATCTCTGGTGTAATCTCTCTTCCCTCTCGAGGAGCTGATAATCTAGTATTTTCAGCTGGTCATCTGTATGAGCTGTTATCCTGTAGAGGCAGTTTCCAACAAATGTGCTCACAGGAATAAGTTCTCTTTTTTCCACTGTCTTTATGTAGACTTTCAGCAGAAGGTGAGGCTCAGATTAAAGGTGTGTACCAACAGGCCTGGATCTGGAACTTGCTTTGTTCCAGGCTGACCTTGAAGTCAGATCTGATTGATTCAGTCTCCTGGGATTAAAAGCATGTACTACTTTTCCAGGCTTGAACTCTGCTTCAATATCAAGACACTCTGCTTCTACATGTCCATGTCAAGATCCGGATCAGAAGTGTGTGTCTTCTGGCCTCAAGATCTACATCACAGGGGTGCCCTCAATTCTGGACTTACTTTATTCCATATGTAATCAAGTTGAGAACTAGGAATAGCAATCACAAAACTATATCTAAAAGCTAAACGGGAAGAAGAAGAAGAAGAAGAAGAAGAAGAAGAAGAAGAAGAAGAAGA
>NW_021612416.1:0-12828 GCF_004785775.1 Grammomys surdaster | reverse complement strand
GAAGAAGAAGAAGAAGAAGAAGAAGAAGAAGAAGAAGAAGAAGAAGAAGAAGAAGAACAAGAACAAGAACAAGAAGAACAAAAACAAGAATAAGAAGAACAAGAACAAGAAGAACAAGAAGAACAAGAACAAGAACAAGAACAAGAACAAGGAAGCACACCAAAGAGGAGTAGAACGCAGGAAATAATGAAAATCAGGCTTAAAGCAGTCAGTTAGAAACAAAGAAACAGTACAAATAATCAACCAAACCAAGAGATAGTTCTTTGAGAAAATCAACAAGACAGACGAACCTTTAGTCCAAAAAACCAAGAGATAGAGAGACAGTCAGTAAAGTTAAAAAAAAATCAGCAATGAAAAGGGAGACATAACAAAAAGCATAGAGGAAACTCAAAGAAACTTTAGATCTTAGTACAAAAACTTGCACTCCACAAAATTGGAAAATGGTAACAAAATAGACGATCTTCTAGACAGACACAACTTACTGAGGTTACATCAAAATCCGGTAAACTCTTTAAATAGCCCACAATCCCTAAAGAACTAGAAGCAGTCATTAAAAGTCAGCCAACCAAAAAAAGCCCAGGGCAAGATGGTTTTGGTGCAGAAGTCTACCAATCTCTCCAAGTAGAGCCAATGCCAATACTCCTCAAACTATTCCACAAAAAAAAAAAAAAAACACTCCCAAACTTATTCTATGATGGCAAAATCACCCAGATACGCAAACTACACAAGTCTTGAAAGACCCCTGAAGGGTGACCCTGACTCAGGTCACTGAGATGGCACAGACTCAAAGATACTCCAGAGACTGTCTTGCTGCAATCACATGAGTCAGGTTTATTATCAGAGCTCTGGGACTATACGTGCCCCACACAGGAGGTAGAGGAATCCACCCCAAGGCCTAAAAACTTAGGGTTAATATAGGCAAAGGCCGAGGTGGAGGAAGGGGATTGTGGCACAGTCACACACAATTGGTTGTTTCAAACATCTACAGTTTGTGTCATCAGATCCCGGGTAAGGGTTTGACTAATCTCATGGAACAGTCCATGGTTCCTGTGGCCTTGGGACCCAGTGAGAATGCTTACCTGAGCCAACAGACCATCTGGTTAAATTGAATTCCCAAGTACTTGGGACCTTTGGTGGGAGTTTTTCCAGAGGAGGCTAAGTCAAACATCATGGGAAAAGATGGGTGTTTCAATATTGTTATCGTTCTCAAGGAATTTATGCTTGAGCATCTTCTCTATCTCTTAGACCTGGCCGATTCCTGGAACACGCAATTGACCTTTGTTTCTCTAGCTCTGCATCTTTTATGATGGCCTTGGGCTATCGAGTTTGCTGACCTGTATTTGTGAATTAGGCTTTCTGCTATATTGATTTTAAACTAACTTAAAATTTCTTCTTCAGTCTCAACAAAGAAAGAGAATCTCAGAACAATTTCTCTGATAAACATTGATACTGAGATGCCAAAGCTTTTAAATCCAGACTCTATTTTAGAGAATCTGACCTAAGATTGAACTCAGGTAAACTAACAGGCTACTACCTACCATTAGTTTCCAAGTTACCCCAACAATACTTGAGCCTAGCTTCAGTCTCTAGGCTAATCCCCAACAAGACCAGAGTTTCCAGCTTACACCCTCAACAAGACCAGTGTCTCTATGTTATTCCCCCAACAAAACTGCACCCCCGGTTACAAGCCTACCCCTTGCCTAGGGACCACCAATGCAGAAGGGAGCAGAAGTTAAGTTCATGATATGATTCCCAGCAGCAGCCAATTATGTAAAAGGTCACAGGAGCTTTCCAATTAGATGATTACAGTCATAGTCCCTGCTTGCTGCTTTCTATAAATCCTTCTCCAAAAGACATTCAGAGCTCTACTCCACCAAAAAACATCATGTGTGATGGTGGTGAATTGGGATGGGGGAAGCTAGATCAAATAGAATAAACACCCAGCTGTGAGTTGCAACAATTGGCTCTTGTGTGTTTTGTGGGATAACTAACATTTCCCTGATCCAACAGTATAAAAATACTCAATAAAATTCTCACAAACCCAAATCAGTAATGGATCAAAGATATCAACCATCAAGATCTAGTAGGCTTCATTTCAAGGATGCAGGAATGATTCAATACAGAAATTTTATCAACGTAATCCACCATATAAACAAGCTGAAAACATATATCACATGATTATCTTATTAGAGACTGAATAATCCTTTGAAAATATATGATACCCGTTCATTTCAAAGATATTGGAGATGTCACAGATACAGGGTACATTCTGAACACACTCAAAGAAATATACAGCAAGTCAAGAACCAAAATCAAACCAAATGGAGAAAAAGTTAAATATTTCCATAAATTCAGGGACAAGACAAGGGTGCTTACTCTGTTTTGATCTATTAATTACAGTACTTGAAGTTCTAGCCAAAGCAATAAGACAACTAAAGGAGATCAAGAGGATACAAATATTAAAGTAGGTAGTCAAAGTACTGTTATTTTTGAAGAAGTTGAAGAAGATATCAGAAGATGGAAATATCTCCCAGGTTCATGGATAGATAGGATTCACATGGTGGAACTGGCCGTCTTACCAAAAGCAATCTACAGATTCAATGTAATCCCAATCACCTTCCAAAACAACTTTATTATAGAACCTTGAAAGAGCAATTGTCATCTTCACATGGAAACAGAACCCCAGGATAGCCAAAACAGTCCCTAACAATAATAGAACATTGGGAGAAATCACCATCTCTGACCTCAATCTGTGCTACAGAGTAATAGTAATATAATACTGCAGGGTATTGGTACAGAATATTAATCAATGGAATTGAATCAAAGACCCAGATATGAATCCACATATCCATAGACACTAGATATTTGATAAAGAAGCCAAATTCCACAGTCATCTAAGAAATGTAAATCAAAACAGTCCTGGTGTCAGCCCAGTAGGAGACCAGCAGTCTGTGTGTCTTCTCCAGAACTATTCTTGCACTGAGAGCCACTGGTTTCTTCTCAAGAGGTCAGTCAAGGTTTCCTATAAAACCATCATCTCTGTGGCAGGACCCTGTTTTCCTGTATCAGAGGTTTCTTGATCTTACTACTTTTCTTTATAGGCTCTGATTCCTGGCTCTGAGCTCCAGGCCACTCCAAGTAAAGGAGACAAACAAGCTCAAGCCACATGTGAAATGGTTTGAACATAGGTACCTTCCAGTGCTCAATGACTGTGATTCCAGTGGACTCAAAAGTTAGACATAGCTAGCCAGGGATCAGCCAAATGACATAGACTTTTTCCTAGGTGTCTTAGTCAGCAGGGCACCAGATCTGGGGATTCTAGCAAAGCCATTCAGCAGTGCAGGAGAATAACTTGGCCCAGCAAATTCCAGTCTGCTCCAGGGAAGCCCTATTTTACATCTTTAGATGCATTTCATTTCCCCAGATCTAGGTCGCAGGCAAAGGACCCTTTTTATACTTTCATTTTGAGCCCATTTCTGTTCACTATTACACAGACACTGAAAACAGCACCACTAACTGACCATCCTGCAGCCTGCAAGTAGAATGCTGGACTGACAGGAGAGCATCTCAGTGCCAGGGTGAGCTTTTATGTTTTCACTGAGATTGCCACAGTAGCAGGAGGGCCCTGTCCTTCCACAGACTTGCTTATTGCAGTGTGGCTTTGGTTTTTTCTCTTCTTGCCCCTGGCCTCCTTGGTTTGTTGTTTCTGTTTCATACACTCTAAAAACAACTTTTGTCTTTTTCACTTGAGAGTCCCTCAAGAAACTGCTTTCCAGTCTTGCTGTCTGCTTCCAAGCAAGTATGACTCCAGTCCAGGGGAGCATGGAGCCTAGCTATCCCAGGAGATCCCTGCTGCCCTCTGTCCAGGCAGAAGAGACTAGGGGATGGAAATGTCATGTGCATTCATCTCAAAGACAGGAAAGAGTAGCTTGGGGACTAGGCAGGAGGAGAGGAAATTCCCTGTCCTGAAGCTTCATCTATACACTAAGCTGTTTTCCCCTAACCATTTCTCCACTGGGAGTACTGGTTTAGCCTCCTGTGTAGACCTAGCTGTCCTGAAACTAGTTCTGACAACTAGGCTGGCATTGAGCTCAGAGATCCACTTACCTCTGCTTCTGTTCCCAGATCTGCTTCTTTCCCTTAACTGCTGGGATGAAAGGCTTGCACCATTAGACTAGGCAAAACCTTGCCTTCTTAGGCAATTCCAATAGATGCTAGGATTGTGGTTTTAAAACCCATCTTCCCCCAGAGTAATGGTAGGGAGGGGTCAAGAAGAATAGAGTATAATTAACAAACTGCAGACTTCTCTTAATCAGGGGGTCAAGAACTTGCCCTCAGCATTCCATGGATAAAGCCAGCAAGATGATGCAGTTCTGTCCAAGTTCTGTCAAGGATACATCAGATTCTGAAGAGCATGCAGTTCTCAGTGCAAAGTCTTCCCAGCCCTGAGTACAGGATGTTCCAAGTCTGAGCCACTTTGTTTCAGCACAGAGACAAGCACTGCTCTGAGGATGGCTCACTTGTAGATTGGATCTAGACTCCTTCTGTGTATTTGAGAGCTTGGACTACCTGAGATACTACCACAGCTTCAATTGTGCCATGAAAAGAGGCATAGGAATCTTCCAGAGTGAGAGTCACAGGGAGCCACAAGTGTCCCCAGGATATATGGACAACAATGACAAAGATACAGTGGAAGCAGACCAACAGTCACCAGGTTTGCTCAAGAAGAAAGGAGTGGAACCGGAGACCTGTGATGGTGGAGACTGCCCTGACAAGGATCCTGCTTCTGACAGTACCAGGCATCTCGGGTGCTGGGATGTGGGGCAGTGAACTATGAGAAAAAGGTGGATGTCTGGTAGAATGAACTTTAGAACCCCGGAACCCTGGTTAAACCTCTGAGACTTAAGGCATTCAAGCTCTTCCTAGGCCTCTGGCTCTCTCAGCTTCAGCCCTCCACAGTCCCTCCCACAGAGAGGCCCATGGTCATCAATCACGCAGGAGTAGCACCATCGTGCAGAGGAGGCATTCCCAAGCTCTCAGACCAAGCCAATAGGGGTTACCTGCTGCCAGACCTTAACCCACCTCAAAACTGTATCGATGGGCCAATCTCAGAAGTAAAGGTGTGTGAGACACTTCCTGTTGTCTGAGATCTTCTGTTGCTGTCCTACTCCTCTTAGCCTGCCAGCCAGTGCCTCTCCGGGGCACTCAAATAGCTGTAACACTTTTCCCCTCTCCTCTGCCACTGAGACATGGTTGGTGGCAGAGACAGCAGAGGATTCACACTGTCTGTACTCCATCCCTCCTGACCTCCTGAGGACAGAGGCAGCCTGCCATCAGCCAGGTCAGAGATATTCGTGAGACCCATCTGGAGGAAAACTCACACTGGGCATGGCTTCAAAGGGCTTTTACCAGAAGAAGAAGAAGTCAAAAGTCCACCCAGAACACTGTTTGGTGCGCATGAGCCCTGATGCTTGCTAAGATTCCATGTTTTCTGGGTATCTTATGATTCAGCACATATGAGAACCAGGATGCCTAAGGTCTCCTGACAACTTCCTTTAAAACAAACCAGCAGTTATACCTGTAACCAACATTAGGAAACATTACTGAATCCCTATCTGTGTCCACTCCACCCTTCACCTTTTCCTTTGGGCCATTTCACAAAGAACACAAATTTCCACCTTTTTAAAAAACCACTTTTATTAAGAAATATGTAAACAAATTAAAAGGAAACAATGGCTGCAAGGACACAACCATTTTGTGTGTGCCTTTGCTGGAATTACAAGTCTCTGTAGAGTTGGATTTGTGTTTTGGCTGGGGTAGCTGATGATGCAATCTTGTCTTTTTCTGGGATCCTTTCCAGCTTTTCAACACCACCTTCTCTATTCTGCTTTGGTGATGCTTTCACTATTTCTGTTGCTTCTACTTTAGTGATTTTCACTGAAGACTCACAATCTTTATCTACACTATTTCTTCAGTTTTTCTCTTTCATTTCTCTCCTTTGCTATCGAGAACTTTATTTTTCTCAGGCTTCTTGTCCTTCTCGTACTAACTGGCTGGATTTTCTGACTTGATGTCTTTGGAACAGTCCCTTTTTACCTTGTCCTCCTTGAGGTCCTGGTGTTCTTTTGCAGATTTAGAGTGGGCTTTCCTAGGGGTTCCAGTGACCCCACGAAGTCTGCATACCCTTTGTAGTACTTCTCATACCACTCTATGTATTTCCTCTCCATTCCTGGTAGCATTCTTTCTCAAATGGGTCTCTAAAGTCAACACTCTGCCCATAATAGGCTTTGATGTCATAAGGTGGTGGAACTTCTCTGTAGCTATTAAAATCCTCACAATCTGTTTCTCCTTGAGGTACATTACATTTAGTGGGAGACTGTAACCTAAAAGTTGGAGGAGATGTGGACCTTCAGTGGTATCCTCTATAGGGAGGTGACCTTGACCTAGATTGGTGGTATCCATGAAATCTGGAACTTGAATGGTAATTGTGGCTCTTTCTTCTGCCTCTGCCTCTCCTGTGGTATGGGGGTGATGGTGAATAGGAGCGAGAGTGTGAGCAGTTGAAGGACCTTGTGTAAGGGTGTGATCGTGTTGAACCAGACCTTGACTTTGAGTAAGTGGATGAACTTCTTGAATAAGATGATTCACTATAGGGAGATTTAGACCTGGAAAATGAGTGCCTATACTCCTTTTGAGTCTTTTTGTATTCCATCAATTCCTTACTAAAATCATTTGTAAACTCACCTAGCTTGAACTTTTTCTTTTCCTCTTCCTTTAGTTGTCCTTGCTCTCTATAGAACTCTTCCCTGGATAAAGGAGGTGCTTGTGTTGTAGGGATGCTATTTGAATGGGCAGTCTGCACTCTTGATGATACCCAAGGTGTTGATATATTGGCTGGAGCGGGTGGGAACCCTGCAGGAGGGACACTATATCCTGCTGGTAGATGTTGGCCAGGAGGAAACTGAGAAGAAAAATGTGGTGGAGGTACACCTGGGGGAAGAAGAAGTGTATGGTGTTTAGGCAGATAAAAAGAAGGTGGTGAAACAGGCACAAAGACTGGAGTTGCTGGTAGTGATGGGCCTTGAGTCTTCTGTGATTGTTCGCTGTGGTGTCGCCCATGCTTTCTACTTCTGGGACAGCTTCTTTCTCCTCTTCTAATTTCCTGTGGTGGAGACACTAGGTACCCAAGCTTGTTAGAATGTTGCCAACCTGGTCTACTACCACCTGGATGAGCAGCATTTATTCTTACTGGATCAGTTGTAAGGTTCAACTGTCCATGGAATAATGACTGTCCCAACAAAGATGGAGTTTCAAGGACTGGCTCCTGGTAACCCTTTTCATCCATAAGAGCAGTAATAGCAATTGAAGAGGCTCCCTTTGAATGTTCTGATGTAAGTTCAGCAGCTGGTAATAATTTATTATCAGAATCCTGAAAGGATCCATCTGAGTTTTCTGAATGGACTGAGATAGATACTGTTGTAGTTATATCAGGTACTGAAGCTGGGGCAGAAAATGGATTTCCAGGCACAGAAGGGGCCAAAGAAGATGCATTTGAAGTTAATGAAGATGTAGACAGAGTTGGGTGATCTGAGGAAGATGTCAGTGGAATCATCAGAGGATCCTGCTGTCTTGATATGGTAGATCTCATCAGAGCGTGCAGCTTCTGCTGAATGAGTGGTCTTGGTGTTGGTATTGGGGGTGGGGGTGGAGGTAACTGTTTTTGTCCCCTTGTTGTAAAGCCAGTTTTGTTTTTAAAGTTATTAACAACCTTTCGCAAAACCTTGTTGGCAACTAAAGCATCAGGAGAAACATCATTTCGATGACATGTTGGACATGTATGTTCATCTGACTCGAGGAGTGCTGTTCTTATGCATTCATCACAGTAACTGTTTCCACAGCAGGGAATGACAACGCCATCAGTCATAATGTCTTTGCAGATGAGGCACAAGAGCTCATCTGGGATAGGATCACCTTCTTCTGAAGACGATGATGATTCCTCTGGTAAGAAGGGTGGTTTCTCTTTCTTCCCAATTGCATAGGCCTCTGCATCTATAATCGGTATTGCATATTTTCCAGCGTTTGTAAGCATTGTCCCTTTCATGGTAGGATCTTTCACTTCCATCATAAAACTTCTAGGAATTCCAGTGCTCCTTTTGATCCTAAGACCAGACTCAAAGTTCTTATCCCCTTTTTTTGGGCAATTCTTAATATAATGACCAGGTTTACCACAAAAAAGGCAGGTATAAGATCGAGGTGGGAGACCTACTAGAGTTTTCTTCATGTAATTGATTGGGTCGTAGTCATGGCCAGATTGCCACATCATTGCTTTAATTTTTTCTTCCTCCGAAGCATTGGCTTCAGCCAGATTGGCAGTCTTTGTAAGCTGGGCCAGAGAAATAGATGCAGGAGAGTCATCAATTGCTTTTGTAGTTCCCACCACTGGTTCAGGTCGACTTCTGACATATGTCTTGCTTCTAGACTTAACACCTCCATTAGGAATTCTTCTGACGATTACAGATGAATTTTTAGGAATCAGTGCATTATCATCAGTATATTCTTCTTTCGTTTGTGCATTGGTGATCTACAGATCACTATGAGCAGCTTTCAGCTTTTCTCTCCCCATAATCTGCTTCTTTAAGTCCAAGAGGGAGATATGGAGCCCATCAAAGGTGATGGTGTCATAGTTGAGTTTAGAGGAAAATTTATAGTGCACACAGGACATCGTGGCAAAGGATTCCTTGTGATAGGCACCGTGCTGACTTCTGATTTGCAAATTCTGGAGTGAAGTCTTCCGAGTCGGAAGTAACTCTGTTCTCTGAAAGACAAGGATGTGCTCCAGCTAATCTAATGATGTCCAACTATGAATGGAAAATCCAAAATCCAAGGATGCTCAGTCCACAAGGCTCAATGTCTCAGCTGGTCTTCAGGAGAAGCTGGAATCCCAAAGAAGTAGTCTCTAATGCCAGAGAAGGAATACACTTGCTAACAAGTTCAGAGCAAAATGCAAAGATTCCCGTTTTCCAAGTCCTATTTAAGTTTCTCACAGGAGGTGTGGCCTAAATGAAAGGTGTGCCTTCCTACCTCAAGTTCCAGACTTAAAGGGGCAGTAGAGATGACTATGTAGGTAAGGTCACTTGGCTGCTCTTCCAGAGGACCTGGCTTCAATTCCCAGCAACCACATGGCATCTCACAAATGTCTATAACTCCAATTGCAGAGGAATATGACACTCTCACCACAGACACATACAGGCAAAACACCAATGCACATGAAATAAATAAAATGAAAATTAAAAGAAAAATTCAGATTAGATGTGGATCTTCCTTCTTCAACTTCATTGGGAAATCCCTCCCAAGTGTGCCCTGCATTTTTAATTTTAGTTAGTTCTGCTTGATATAATCAAGTTGATAACCAAGAATAGCCATCATAGGCATCCTCTGTCAGCCTCAGCTCTATAGCAAAGTTTAGTCTCCCCTGCTACACTAGACTGTCTCAGAAGAGAAAAGGAAAGACAGAAAGTTTGGCATACTGAAAGCTAAAGTCATAAATTGACACTATGTTGACATAGGATAGCTACTTAGGAAATAAAGGGGACAAGAAAAGAGAGTGGGCCCCTCCTCCTTCTCCTGATTGACTTTTGTCACTCAGCAGCTGGCACTCAGGGCTTTCAGCATCCTTATCTAGGCCACCTGGATATGAGCTGCGCTCATTCCCTGTTTTGAGACACATCCCAAACAAGAGTTTTAAAAATGGCTGATATTCCCTGGCATTGCCCAGGCCCATTCGTGTTCTCTATTCATGTCTGGAGGCTTGTGGAGCTCTGGGTGGTACTTCCTTCCAGGCAGCTCCTCAAAATGTGATGCACCTGATGCCATGGCTTCAGCTCCCCAACCAAGCTGCAGACTTTAGCATTTGGTGATCTCCAGTCCTGAAGCTGCTTTTATATACAGTAATCTGCTGGAGGTTAGAACAGATTCTGAAGTGTAAATATGTGAGGAGTAACAGGCCTCCATATAGCAAATGGGTTTGGAATTCCGTGTGAAATCAGCTGCCAGTGGCTACTGGGGTGTTTGGAAGATTTTGAGGTTTTTCAGCCTAGGTCTTAGCCTGTGCACTCCTCTTTTGCTGAACGGAGGCCAGAGATGGGGCCACTGGACTGCAGTACAGCTGGAAGGTCCCCACTAAAGAGGTGCCTGGATAATGCTGTGCATTTTCAGCAAGGCCCTGGCTGTGGCCAATATGCTCCAGAAGAACTCCAGATTAAAAAATCAGGACTCACACATGCCACCTATATGTTGGCTTACAAGGATAGCTGAAGCCTCCTCTGTCTTTCCTTCAGCTACCCACCAGAGTCTGACCTGCAGTTCAGAGTCTTTTTGGTACTTCTAGATCTGTACTGTACTAGTTGGCCTTCAGTATTTTTCACAGCTAATGTCTACAATGTATCCACTGGTCCAGCAGATGCTCTAATTGGTAGCAGCTCTGCCTAGCTCAGCTGCCAGGTTCCATGGCCAGAGGCCACATGGGCACTGCAGCTAGAAATGGCCAGCCAGAAAACCAGCCATGCCACCCATGAGACACCAGCCTGGGAGATGGCTCTGCCAATCTTCCATGCTGTCTCCACAATGATTGACATTGCCCAGACCATTTCGCCATCCATTCGGGCCTGGTAGAAAAATGATACTCTAATGCTTAAAGATTAATCAAAGGCTTTATATGTTTGGTAAAGCTCATTGACAATATGCCCATACAAAGAGAGTTGTTTCCTAATTAGCTAACCTAAATAATAGTTGTTACCCATGACTGGCCTCCATACATGTGTGACTTTCATGGTTCCTACATCTCTCTCTCTCTAGCTCCTCCTCTTCCTTTTCCTCTTCCTCTCCTTACTCCTCCCACATTAACTCCTTCTACAAATCCCTCCATAGAGAAATTAGAAACTTCCTATATCAGCAATGTATAAGTCATATTAGGCAGGGATCTCTAGAGCCACAGAACTAATGGAATGTCTCTCTATATTAAGGGAATTAATTGTAATGACTTACTGTCTGCAGTCCAACCAATCCAATAATTGGCATCTGTGAATTGGAAGTTTAACAGTCTAGTAGTTTCAGCTGGCCTTCTGTATGAGCTGTTATCTTGAAGAGGTAGTTTCCAACACATGTGCTCACAGGAGTGAGTTCTCTTTCTTCCACTGTCCTTATATATACCTATAGAAGAATGTGTGGCTCAGATTAAAGGTGTGTATGACCAGGCCTGGATCTGGAACTTGCTTTGTTCCAAGCTGACCTTGAAGTCAGATCTGATTTATCCAGACTCCTCGGATTAGAAGCATGTACAACTTTTCCAGGGGTAATCTCTGCTTCAATATCTGAACACTCTGTTTCTAGTTGTCCATGTCAAGATCTGGATCAGAAGCCTGTGTCTTCCAGCCTCATGACCTGTATCACAGTGGTGCCCTCAATTTCTGGATTGTACTTCATTACATATGCAGTTTTCAAGTAGAGAACAAAGAATAGCCATCACAAACATACAACTGAAAGCTCTAGAAAAAAAAAAAAAACTATAAGAAGCAAGCACACTAAAGAGGAATAGAAGGCAGGAAAATGAAAATCAGGCTGAAAGCAATCAGTAAGAAACAAAGAAATAATACAATGAATCATCCAAAACAAGAGTTAGTTCTTTGAGAAAATCAACAAGATAGACAAACCCGTAGCCAAACTACCCAAGAGATAGAGGACAGTATCAAATTAAAAAAAAAAATCAGCAATGAAAAGGGAGACATAACAAAAACCATGGAGGAAACTCAAAGAAACTTTAGATCTTAGTACAAAATCATGCACTCCATAAAATTGGAAAATCTTAACAAAATGGATGATCTTCTAGACAGTCACAACTTACTGAAGTTAAATCAAAATCAGGTAAACGCTTTAAACAGACCACAATCCCTAAAGAACTAGAAGCAGTCATTAAAATCTGCCAACCAAAAAAAGCCCAGGGCCAAATGGTTTTGGTAGGGAAGTCTACCAATCTCTCCAAGAAGAGCCAATTCCAAGACTCCTCAAACTATTCCACAAAACAAATCAAAAGGAACACTGCCAACTTATTCTATGAAGGCTCAGTTACCCAGATACCTAAACTACACAAAGTCTCAACAAAGAAAGAGAATGTCAGACTCATTTCTCTGATGAACATTGATACTGAGATGCCAATGCTTTTAAATTCAGACTCCATTTTAGACAACCTGACCTAAGTTTGAACTCAGGTAAACTAACAGCCTACTACCTACCATTAGTTTCCAAGTTACCCCCAACAATACTTGAGCCTAGCTCCAGTCTCTAGGCTAATCCTCAACAAGACCAGAGTTTCCAGCTTACACCCTCAACAAGACCAGTGTCTCCATGTTATTCCCCCAACAAACCTGCACCCCAGGTTACAAGCCTACCCCTTGCCTAAGGACCACCAATGCAGAAGGGAGCAGAAGTTAAGTTTATGATATGTTTCCCAGTAGCAGCCAATTATGTTAAACCTAACAGGAGCTTTCTAATTAGATGATTGCACTCATAGTCCCTGCTTGCTAGTTTCTATAAATCCTTTTCCAAAAGACATTTGGAGCTTGAACCCCAAAAAACCATCATGGGTGATGGTGGTGCATTGGGATGGGGGGAAATTATCTTGAATAGAATAAAAAACCAGCTGTGAGTTGCAATTGATGGGCTCCTGTGTGTTTTTGAGAATCACTAACATTTCCCTGATAGAACAGTACAAAAATACTCAATAAACTTCTCACAAACCCAAATCAGGAACACATCAAAGATATCATCCATCAA
>NW_021612415.1:3916-5019 GCF_004785775.1 Grammomys surdaster | reverse complement strand
GAGAATGGCAGCTGGCAGTGAAGCTGAAGGTAGAGGCGTGAGTCTGAATATAAGCTTAAATATGAGGTGGAGATGGAAGGTGGTCAAGAATGTGCCTAGCATGTCCAGAGCCATGAATTACATACCCAGTACTGTAAAATAGAAGAGGGGAAGGGAAAGAAAGACAAAGGAAAAAGGAAGGGAAGGGAGAGGAAGAAGGAAAAGAGGACAGGAAGGAGAGTGAACGACTGAGTGGTAGAAAAGACATATAAGAGAATGACATGGTCCTCTTGGTTGTCCCACAGAAAAGCCAGAGTCAACAAGGGGGAGAAATAAGACATAAATTTATACGAAAAATGATAATGACTTGCTTTGGAATTTTCTAGTGAAATTCATCAGAAAAAAATCAGCTTTAAAGTGTATTTTAAAGATAAACCTGAGGGGAATGATTGCTCACACGTGGTTGCAGGCATGGGTTCTTGAATCTTGCTGGGCTAAGTTGTGGGTCCCCTCATGAGGCAGAAGCAGGGGATTCTTGACTGGTCCCCTTCCACACAGTGCCTGGCAGGCACTGGGCTGTAAGAAGCAGTTGGGGTGCTCCTCCAGGCAGGGAGTGAACTCAGTCTGAGGTTCTGTGGGGTCAGGGGGCAGGGCTCTTGAGTGGACCAGGAGGCTGGTGTCTCCATTGGGGGCCCCCAGACGCTGCTGGGGGCCATGGACAAACAGAGACTGTGAATATGTGGGCATAACTGGCCGAGAGAGAGAGAGAGAGAGAGAGAGAGAGAGAGAGAGAGAGAGAGAGAGAGAAGCCCCGACTGCGCTTAGTGGGAAATACTCACTTGGTTGAAAGGCTGCTCCGCTACCTTGCTTGAAGAGACAAGGCTGGATGCCCCAGTGGGTGGGAATTTGAGGGTGGGGAGGTGGTAATGGTAGGTAGGTATGGGCACATACATCCGTAGAAAACAGGAGAAGGGGTGATGGGTTAGGGGGTTCCTGGGCAGGAGGGATGGAATAGGGTAAGGGGATAACATATGAAGTGTAAATAAAACATCCAATTAAAAAGAAGAAGAAGAAGAAGAGGAGGAGGAGGAGGAGGAGGAGGAGGAGGAGGAGGAGGAGGAGGA
>NW_021612415.1:0-3906 GCF_004785775.1 Grammomys surdaster | reverse complement strand
GAGGAGGAGGAGGAGGAGGAGGAGGAGGAGGAGGAGGAGGAGGAGGAAGAGGAAGAGGAAGAGGAAGAGGAAGAGGCAGGCTCCATGGAGGGACACAGAGAAGCTCTCTATGGGAGATTAGACACAGCTCGGTAGTTGAGACCTTCTCTGAGGTTCCCCCATGGCAGGCCCCCAAAAAGGCACGTGGAAGTCCAAGGTTCCAAACAGCTTTATTTTCATAGGCTTTATTTTCATAGTGGATGGTAGTTGAATCTGGATGCACCCCACTTAGGTCAGGGCAGACTTGACTTAAGTAGGGAGGGAGGAGGGACTGTGAAAGAATACTTAATTAGCTATACCCTCTGGCCTTTAAGTATCTCATTAATATGGAAATCTCTTGAGGCTGAGGCCTATAGTCACGACCTCTACCTCTGGAGGAGCTGGTAGGAGCATTGTCCTACGTGACCCAACGGCACAGATCAAATGGAGGTCTACGACACGTGTCAGGAGCCTGGAATCTGGGAGCATGGTGGAATAGATGCCTGTCCCTCACGGGCATGGACACCTGTTGCGTCTCCTGGCTATTTCCAGCCAGTGCGTCTACCAAAACCAAGCCATCTTATCACGGTCCCACATAAACCCATTTCAATTATTGTCAGATTGGTTGTAGGAATAGCTAGAGTGAGAAATTCCAAACCCCTTGTTATTATGGTCCAGGAATTGCCTCACAAACACCCATATCAGTCCAACAGGGACAGTTTATTGAGTGTATGCCCCAGGACTTTTTGACCAGAGCCATGGTTCAGATTCAGGAACTGAACCATGACCCTGATTTGAGGAACTACACGGGTTTTAAAGCCTGAGATCTACAAACATCTGTGCCAACTTATTCCATTAATCAGGATTTATGGATAGGGATTTTTCTAATGAACATGTCTTTGTTCTACATTTATCCTAGTCCTATTGGTTGAAGTATTCAACTGTGGCAGGGGCCTTGCCTTGTCTAATATTTATGTACTAACTTGTCTACCAGGTTGAGACTTGTGTACTCTTTTATGTCTTAACTTGCCAACCAGGATGTCAGTTACCAAGTTACCTGTCTCTGCCAAGTAGGATATCAGTTCCCAGGGAGGTCTTGGTACCTTAAGCTTTACTGGAAGACTACTCAAAATGGAAGTCTATTTCAAATAGTTTCTTCTATTGGTGCCTATCTTATTTTAAGGTCCATCCTAGGGGTAGTTTGTACTAAAAACTTATACACAGGTGCAGAAAGTGCTGCTGGGTGGTTAGTTTGGGGTCTAAGCTTATTGTGGGTAACTATACAAAGCAGTACTACTGACTTCTATTGTAATTGGTTTCCAAGAGCACAAAACATAGCAGAAATATATTCAACTTGGCCCTAGGAAGTTTCTTAGTAACAACAGAAACATATGAGAAAGTTTTCTTGTAATGGCAGGCTAGCCAGGTAATGGTTACCTAGGTCTTAACATTTACCTATGCCTTAACATTTTACCTAGACTTTAACAAGTACATTTCATAAATAAAATGACATAGCTGTATTATGTAGTGTTGTGTCTACATGACACAAGCTAGAGTCATTAGAGAGGATACTCAATTGAAAAAAAAATGTCTCTATAATACTGGGGTGTAGGCAAGCATGCAAGACACTTTAAAAAAAAATTAGTGATTGACGTAGGAGAGTTTTCCTTGTTATGGATGGTGCTCTATCTGTGCTTGAGGTCCTGGATTTTACAAGAAAGTATGCTGGTCATGAGGACCAAGCCAGTAAACAGCACTCCTCCATAGCCTCTGCATTAGCTCCTGCCTGCAGGCTCTTGCCTGGCTTGAGTTCCTACTCTGATTCCTTTTGATGATGAACTGTGATATGTAATAATAATCTGAGTAAATATCTCTTCCTCAACTTGCATTTTTGTAATGATGTTCCATCACAGCAATAGTAAACCTGACTAAGACAAACCTATTGGGTATTTTCTCATTTTCACTTACTAGATAAGTTAGGAAAATTGGGGTTTAACTAACAGTGATCAAAGCTTGACAGTGAGCTAGGTTTAACTGTAATGTTGGAATAGAACTTGTTCCTAGGAGTTAGAAGAGTTGCATTTGGGAACACAGAACACACAAGTTATGTGAACGCAAGGTAGTAGAAGACTGTCAAGGGGTACCTACTGAGAGGGACACATTTGACTTCTCTGCAAGACGAGATAGAGATAGGCAGGGAACTCTGAATATGCTTCTCAGGAAAATATTGATTAGGTGAATATAAAAAGTGCAAATGGAACATTGGAGAATGGGAAGATAATGGATGTAGGAGTAGACCCTTTTTCTAGAATAGAGAAAGCCAATGTGATCAGTTCATGGGGGTAAGTGGATGAGTGTGGCAAAACAAAAGATTAATGACCTTCAAAGTCATTGACTTTCAGGGTAAGATTGCCATATAGTCTTTGTTATAAGAGAGAGCTCACCCCAGAGAATCTAAGATGCCAGGCAGGTAACCAAGAGAGGGATTTCAATTCACAGAGTGACAAGTAGTGACTTGGTCTTCAAAAATCACAAGGGAGAAGAAAACTAAGGCACCGCTTTTTTCAAAGCCATAACAAGAGGTGTAGGCAATATGTTTAGTGGCAGAGTTCTGGCTAAAAGATGTTAAGCAATGATTTTCTTAGGATCTGCTCTCCTATTTGTGAATTTATAAGAAATATCACTCATGGAAGGAAAGGCAAAGTTGAAAAAATTCATGATATGTAAAGTCTTTGAAAGATGACAATATATAGTGGTATAACTTAACTACAAAACCCTGAAAGATATAAGGAAGTGCTATATGTATAAGTTGCAGACTACAGTCTCCCAAGTTTCCTGTATTAGCAGTGTTTGGTCAAGTCTTTCCCAAGTTCCACCTACGACACCTCAGCTAGTGTTCAAAATGAAATATGTGTAATTCCAAAGCAACATGATCAAAGCTAGCTATGTTAAACAGAAGTTTCTTTGGGCTAACAAAGAACCATAATCAGTGAATGCTACTGACTATATTTTTTCTTTGCTGAAGGATAAAGAATCATTACACCTGAAGGTCATTAATCTTTTGTTTTGCCACAGCCACCCACTTAGCCTCATGAACCAATCACATTGGCTTCCTCTACTCTAGAAGAAGGGGCCTACTCCTTGTACATCTAGGATCTTCCCATCCCCCAATCTTCCATTTGCATTTTTATATTCACCCAGGATATAAAATTACTACTGGTTGCTCTCTTCAAGGATGGAGAGAGTCAAACCAAGAGACAACTGTGATTGTAAGAGTCACAGGTCAGTGTATTCAAGGTGCTTTTATTTTCCTATCATTCTGTCTGTGAAGAAAGAGCAAAAGAATATTCCCAATAATGAAGATAAAAAGTAATTGTATTAAAAGGCTGAATAGACAAAGTAATGAATGCCTTTTATTCATGAGAAAGGTTCATTGAACTACTGCACAGCTATTAACCTTGAAACTCAAAATTCATCTGAGGTGAGGTCCAAACAGGTTCAGGTAGTTCATGCATACCCTGCAATTAGTGTAAATACAACCAGCTTGGTGTGTATTTTTCTTTGTTAGGGTAGGTAAATGATGAATGGATATATTAATAGATGTTAAGTAAAACAACAATATTTAAGCTGAAAGGACAGACTTTTGGGAAAAGTTCATTATTAGATATGTGAAACAAGTCTTTCACAGCATCTGTTATGAATTTAAGAAATTAAGCACTCTATTGCAAAAGAAAAAAATTATGAGGTAAAACATCAATGAATTATCCAGTAAAGGAAATTTGTTAAATAAAAGTTAGAAATTAAAAACTACAGCAGTAACGCTGCAAAATAATGTTACTCGAAAGCTTTAGTAAATTGAGCAAGGTCAGGAATTAAGCAAAAGACTAA
>NW_021612414.1:0-3846 GCF_004785775.1 Grammomys surdaster | reverse complement strand
GCAAGCCCTGCTCCAGTGTGTCCCTGCTGTGCCGCCCTGTGTGCAGATCTGCCTGCTGTGTGCCCACCTCCTCCTGCTGTGGGGCGTCCTGCCAGCACAGCTGCTGTCGCCCAACCTCCAGTGTATCCCTGCTGTGCCGCCCTGCCTGCTCCAGACAGGCCTGCTGTGGCCGGTAGTCCAGCTGCTGAGTGCATAGACCCACAAAGCCTCAGAGGACAGGACCACACCTCCACCAGCTGTAGCTGTTACAGCTGTACCTGTAGTTGTTCAGCTGGCAAAGCTCAGAAGAAAGATGTATACCATCTGCAGAGAAACCTGAGTGTCGCTGGACCTCTTAGAAGGCCTAGATTGTACTTTCTTCACCATGTCATGAAGGAGAGCTGGCTTTGCCTTCTCTTCCCTCCCTGACTGGATGACCCTGCTTCTGTGGTCAGCTGTACCACTCTAGAACTACAGACATCAATAAAACTCCCTCTGACCTACTCTGTCTCCAAAGTGATTGTCATCCTCTTCCACCATCTCTGTATTTTCAGCTGTGAGGCTTGGAGTGGTTACTCAGACCCATATTTCCTGACTCCTTGTTCAATGGTCTGATACTGGGATCCGGGTTCCACCTCCTCTGGGTCTGGTCTGTGCTTTGCTGACTTGGGACCCATGGAGTGACTCTGATAAATCCATGGAAAGGGTTTCATTGAGGAAGAGGCATATGGAGGAGAAGGGAGGGGAGGCTGAGTCCTTGTCCTGAGACCCTAAGAGAAACTCAGTGTCTTGGCTTTACAAGAATTCCAGGACTGAGGGCAGCTGCTAGGCCGCTCATACCACCTCATCTAGGTGCTGTCCTAGTCCCTGTAACCAACAAGGATCAACAAGGTAGGGCCTTGAGATTCCCTGATCATGCCCACAACCTGGGCTGACCGCAACCTGCTGTAAGTTGCAAGGCCTACAAACATTCTAGCAAGTGAAGACAGCTCATCTGAATGGAAATCAACTGCTACAGTCACAGCCCACAGATCATGGTCACAGGGTTCCATTCCTTCACAGCACAAGGGCCCTTCTCGGTGACAACCTCCCAGCAATGGTAAAGAATAATGACAGGTTTCACATGTACCAGTCCTATTGGACAGGTCTTTAAAATATCACCTTCATAGAAACATAAAGGGGGAAGATTGGAAAGGTCTGGGAGATCTTTGGGACACCATCAATCATGGGTGTCGGCATCACTGGCACCCCTGAAGGTGTAGAGACAAAAGTTCAGAGCACAAAATGTCTATACAGTGATACTCCAGAAAATTACTCAGGACAGATATGGAAACCCAGGGAAGAATGCAAGACCTAAAGAACCTTAAATGGACACAACATGCCCCTGACCATTGCATAGTGTCTGCCCAAAAGAGAAGCCTCAAGTGCCATTGGATAGCAAACCCCCAAGATCAACTGCAGACTCCTGAGCAGAACTCTGCAGGTTCATGACTGTGGAATAATGCACTGAAGTCCTGGAAGAAAATAACCCCCAGCTAAGATTACTAAGCCCAGCAAGGCTTCAGAATCAAAGAAGAAACAAAGACCTTCCCCAGAAAACAAAAATGAACTCATGGCTATGATACCAACCTTACAAAAAGGGATGAAGAGGAACTTATTACCCAGAAATGACAGAAAGGGAAGGACCATTGGGGTTTGCATATAAAATATTGTAAGAATACCAGAATACCAGAGAGAAATAGAAATGAATCAAATATGTGATGGTTTATATACACTTGGCCCAAGGAGTGCACTAATGGGAGGTGTGGCCTGGTTGAAGGGGGTGTGGCCTTGTTGGAGTGAATAAAGCCTAGTTGAACTATGTATGTCATGTGGATGTGGGCTTTAAGACCCTCATCCTAGCTGCCTGGCAGTGAGTATTCTGCTATCAGCCTTCAGATGAAGATGCAGAACTCTCAGCTTCTCCTGTACCATGCCTCCCTGGATGCTGCCATGCGCCCTGCCTTGGAGATAATGAACTAAATTTCTCAACCTGCAAGGCAGCCCCAATTAAATGTCCTTTATAAGAGTTGCCTTGTTCATGGTGTCTGTTCACAGCAGTAAAACACTAACCAATACAAAATATTAACAATTTTATAAACCATTAACTGCATAGAGGAAAGAGAGAGGAAGGAAAGAAACAAAGAGCATAAAACAACTAGAAGAAAAGCAGGAGGAGGACAGGCATGAGTCTGCACCTTCATCAATGACTCTGAATGTGAGCAGTCTTAATCTGTCAGTTGAAAGACTGATCAGTTGAATGGGATTGAAAAAAAGCCAGAGCCAACCACGTACCACGCTCAAGAAATTAACAGCATTTGAAGGATGCTCAGGTTAGAGCCTCAAAGAAAGGGATCAATGTGGCTTTGTGGACAAATGGAACTTGAAGACCCACAGGAATGTCTATGCTTACCTCTGACAAAATAGAATTAAGACAAGCAGAAAGAAGAGACAAACGTGTAACCACATAAGGACCAAGGAGACCGTTCCTCATGAAGACACACGACAATTAATGCATACCCACCCAATGGTGGTTGTCCAACCTCACAAAGAAAGCATCCTTCCACCAACAGTGAGAGGGAACCTGATGGTAAGCTACTGTGCTGTCCAGCAACCAGCCTGGAAGTGGGAGATGCCAGCAAAAACCCACAAAAGCCTGAGCTAATGGAATAACAGATCAAAGGATGTGACAGACATCTCCAGAACATTCCAGGACTTGACAGACATCTTCAGAATACTCTAAGATCAGACAGATATCTCCAGAACATTCCAGGACTTGACAGACATCTCCAGAACATTCCAACAACTGCAGTGTTCACGTTCTTTCCTTCTGAGCATGGAGCTTTTTCTCCCTAGCATAGATCAGATCAGAGGCTACAAAACAAGTCTTAACAAATTACAAACTACCAAAATCACACCCTGAGTCTTTTCTGATCACAGTGTGCATCTGGAAGCAACAGCAAGTGAAACTTAGAAATTACAAAATGCTCAGAGACTGAGCAGGACATTTTATTTTGATGATTGACAGGGTTGCAAGCTTTCTATGGGACCTTCATATATACTTAGCTTTGATGAGGCTCCCACCCCGACACCCTGCCCTCACTGCCCCTGACCTGCTAAACCATTCCATATCCAGATTCTCATTCTAATTTTATATAACATGTTCACCTACCCCTGCACTCTGTCTGAATGCTGTCCTACCCCCAGGTCCCCATTCCTAGTTACCCAAGCTCCATACATGCTCAGTCCCATAGAAGTGTGCACATAGGAACACAAGAAGTTAGAGTTCAGACATGAGGTGTGGCCTCAATCAATATATTTTTCCAGTTCCTTCAGATTATTGTCTCATTTCTGTATAGCCGAGTAAATCCCACCCTGCGTGTGTATTCTTCATTATCTATTAGGTGATGGACACTGGGGTGAGTCCATTTCCTTCGTATTGGGAATAGAGCATCAGTGAACATAGGCTGTCAAAACGACATGCTCCAGCTGGTGGGATGGCTCAGTGGATAGAGATGCTTGGGTGAGTCTCTGGCAGATTGAGTTTTAAACCCAGATGCCAGTGGCAGGAGAAAACTGACTCCTAAGAATTTTCCTCTCACCTTTACGTTCACATCTTGAAGAACACAAGTTTAAACACACACACACACACACACACACACACACACACACACACAGTAATGGTCCTAGATGCAGGAGAGAGAAGTCTGTGATGGGGCCATCACCTCTCTCCCATCCACAGGCAGGCTGGACCTCCCTCTGAGGATAGGGAAGGAGGACACAATTGTCTTAGTGCTCAATGTCATCACCAGGTCCCCTGGCAGGCAT
>NW_021612413.1:0-4630 GCF_004785775.1 Grammomys surdaster | reverse complement strand
CCTGAGACAGGCTAGAATCACATCTTAGACATACAACCATGGAAAGAAGACCACGATAGAGTAGGTCGCAGGCGGCAGCTCCGTACTCAACCCCAGAAAACCGAGAGAAACAGGGACTCCCAGGAGCTTGAACTCACGCAGCATCCCAGGTAAGGTAAAAGCAACACTCTCCCCAAACAAGGAGCAACCGGGACCCACTGGGACCCAGGAATTCGCTCCTGGCCCGGGGCGGGCTCCATCCGGTTTGGGCCCGAGCACTCACAGATCCCGGGAGGCAGCTCTGCACCCAATCTCGCAGATTCCAGAGGAAGCGGGGCTCGCAGGACCTCTGTACCAAGCAGGGTCTTGGGCTAGGAGGTGGCAGTGCTTGCTCCCAAACAGGGAGCAGCTAGGACCCACTGGGACCCAGGAATTCGCTCCTGGCCCGGGGCGGGCTCCATCCGGTCTGGGCCCGAGCACTCACAGATCCCGGGAGGCAGCTCTGCACCCAATCTCGCAGAATCAAGAGGAAGCGGGGCTCACAGGACCTCTGTGCCAAGCAATTTCTTAGGCTAGGAGGTGGCAGTTCTTGCCTCCAATCAGGGAGCAACTGGGACCCACTGGGACCCACTGGGACTCACTGAGACCCAGGAATCCTCTCCTGACCCGGAGCCCAGGCCCCTTCCGGTTTCCACCTGAACACTGAGCACATCTTGGGCCTCAGCTCTAACTCAAGCAGCAAAACTCATCCCAAACAGTTCTGACACAAACTAGATAATAGGAAAGACAGGCCCCAGTCAGAGACAGCACTGATAGCACAAAGGCGATCCAGATGGCGAAAGGCAAGCGCAAGAACACAAGCACCAGCAACCCAAGGTACTTGCCAGTATCAGAACCTAGTTCTCCCACATTAGAAAGTCCTGAACTCCCCATATCACCAGGAAAACAAGAACCAGATCTAAAATCACTTCTAATGATGATGCTAGAGGACTTCAAGAAAGAAGTAAATAACACTATCAAAAAACTTGAGGAGAACACAGGAAAACAGGATGAAGTCCTTAAAGAAACACAAAAATCCTTTAAAGAATTACAAGAAAACACAAACAAACAGATGAAGGAATAGAACAAAACCATCCAGGACATAAAAATGGAAGTGGAAACAATAAAGAAAGCACAAAGGGAGACTATCCTGGAGATAGAAAACCTAAGAAAGAAATCAGGAGTCATAGACACAAGCATCACCAACAGAATACAAGAAATAGAAGAAAGAATCTCAGGTGCAGAAGATACCTTAGAAAATATCGACACAACTATCAAAGAAAATGCAAAATGCAAAAAGTTGTTATCTCAAAATATCCAGGAAATCCAGGACACAATGAGAAGACCAAACCTAAGGATAATAGGTATAGATGAGAGTGAAGATTCCCAACTTAAAGGGCCAGTAAATATCTTCAACAAAATTATTGAGGAAAACTTCCCTAACCTAAGGAATGAGATGCCCATAATCACACAAGAAGCCTACAGAACGCCAAACAGACTAGATCAAAAAAGAAACACCTCCCGTCACATAATAATCAAGACACAAAATGTACAAAACAAAGAAAGAATTTTAAAAGCAGTTAGGGAAAAAGGCCAAATAACATATAAAGGCAAACCTATCAGAATTACACCTGACTTCTCACCAGATACTATAAAAGCCAGAAGATCCTGGACAAATATCATACAAACCCTAAGAGAACATAAATGCCAGCCCAAGCTACTTTACCCAGCAAAACTCTCAATTACCATAGATGGAGAAAGTTTGGATTCCCTACTGTGTGGGAATTCGAGAGCAGGGAGATGGGACTGGGAGGATGTTTGGAGCACACCATCACAAAAATTAGGAGGAGTGGGTATGGGATAAAGGATCTTGGGGGAGAATGAGAAAGGAGATAACATTGAAAGGTAAATACGTATAATACCCAATAAAAAACCCACACAGATAAAGGATTTTTTTTTAAAAAGGGAGTTTACTTATCTTAAATTAATTTCAAAAGTTTCTAGGAGTTGCAAATTGGCTAAGATCCTATTTTAAGCTCTCCACAAAAGAACTTAAATCTCTGATCAATATTCTCAAGAGAGAGGTAAACCCTAACTTCCTCAACAGTTAATTGACAGAAGAGAGGTAATCTCACAAAAAGTAGAAAAAGCTATTTCCAATCGATATATCATATAGTCTGATTAATTGTCAGTGGTGCTATAAAAGTCCTTTGACAAAAGATTATAAATATAGATTTATATATCCTTAAATAAGGTCTTCATGACTCTCTGAGTGTAGAAGGAGCAACTGTTGGCGCTTCAGCCCTGATTTTACAAGAACTCTGAAAAATTGGCTTTAAAAATAAAAGAGGGGGAACGGTACCCCCTCAGAAGGAGCCCCCCTGAAATACTCTCCATCATGCCTTGTTCACTTTTCTCTCTCTTAAGCTGAAAGCTCATGGCAAATCTCTTGCTGACCATGTTGGTGACCTTGGGCACCACCAAGACCAACAAAACTTTGCCACAGATATGGGGAAGGACCCTCATACCCGTAAAGGGAATGCCCCAGACCCAGTTCCCTTATGGAGCCGAGGACTGATATGCCTGCCCAATACCACAGAAGGCACAGCTAACCGGCTACCATAAATATTAAAGAAAAAAAAATAGATACACTCACAAAGCCAGGCCCAACCATAAAAACGATGAATAATAATTTACATCCAGGGAAGAGAAATCTCCCTGAGAATCCCCTTCTTTTTTCTTTCCAGGCAAAAATGAATCACCCGTGATGCCTGCCATTAGAAGTTCTAATCCAGATGGGCCAGAAGTCAGGATCCTCGCCCTTACCCTCACCCCCTACCTTTTCCCAGCTGCACAAGGTTCCCTGAAGCTTGGCAACTGCAAGATCCTGCTTGGAAACTGCAGATAGACTCAAAGCAGTGTACCATATCATCTGAAGAATAGCAAGGAGACCATAACTCAAGCAGTGTACCATATCTTCTGAAGAATAGCAGGTTGCAGTCCTCCTCGCCCCCACGAATAACTAGGGCCTGCCAGTCGGGTCAAGTGGCACCCAGACGTGGGGCTCGAGGCACGGACCCCTCTGGACGGACCCTCATTGAGAGGATGTGCGCAGGACATCAAGATTAAGCGAGACAGAGATCAAAACCCGCGACCTGTCATCCACGGAACCAGGTTGATGCTGCCATCAAGAAGACGGTTGAAGTTCATTACCATCAGCCGAAAATTGAAGAGGATCCAGAAGTGACTCTGCAGGAGACTGACACAGCTGCCAGCTCCCCTGCCTCCCCCCTACGGTCGACCGCTAGACTTCCACGCCCTCCAGAAGGGTTCCTGGTATGCCTGGCTTTGCCCCCGTTTCTCTCGATAGAGAGCTTGGCCTCTTGATCACCACAACAAAAATTGGCTTTTTCCTAAACCAAGGCCGCCCTTGATATGGCCGCTAACATTGGGGAGCCTTCCTTTATGACAATATTACACCCCAAACTGACAAATGGTTGGTAAATTGAACATTTACAAGGGACTAGGATGGCTGTGAGTTAGCCCAATGACGGGATTATTGTAGGTCCACTTCCCAGGGGCCCACCCAATGCAGCCGAAAAGGAGTGCGTGGTGCTGGGAGTGGGTGCAGCCTACATGGCCTAAGACAGGGCCCTCACCCTCCTTTCACCCACATCAGAGTCCCTTGACGTTGCCCATCATCGACAGCCTAAAACCTTCGACCATCGATGTGACTCGTCTCACATCAGTGTTTTGGGGTTGTGAACTTGTCTAAGACCCCCCATAATTAGACATCCAAATTCAAAATTCACATAGTTGAGATTGATCATAAGATGCCTTCTCTAACTAAACAGAGAAGGGGGAGATGCCAGAAGCCAGGACCCTCGCCCTTACCCTCACCCCCTACCTTTCCCCACCTGCACAATGTCCTCTGAAGCTTGGCAACTGCAAGATCCTGCTTAGCAACTGCAGATAGACTCAAAGCAGTGTACCATATCATCTTAAGAATAGCAGGGAGACCATAACTCAAGCAGTGTACCATATCTTCTGAAGAACAGCAGGTAGATCATAATTCAAGGCAGTGTACCGTATAGACCATGACATGTTTCAAGGCACAGGCCAAGAAGATTTTGTACTTTTCCACCATCTGGCCCCTCTTACCCCCTCCCCTTGTGAAACATGCTATAAAAAAGCATTTCATGTTCAAAAATAAATAAATTATTAAAAAAAAAAAAGAAAACATTTGTATAAATAAAAAAAAAAAAAAAAAAAAAAAGAAAGAAGACCACATGCCCAAGTCGAATGCCCAAAGCACAAACACAACAAATAGGCAAAACAATATCTCTCAAGCCTAAATGAATCCCTAGAAGAATCCCAGGACACAAAATTTAAAAGAACAATCATCAGCCAGGCATGGTGGAACATGCCTCTAATCCCAGCACAAGTAAATCTCTATCTCCAAGGCCAGCCTGGTCTACAAGGGTGTTTCAGGACAGCCAAGACTCCACGAAAAAATCCTGTCTCAAAGACAAAAACAAAAAAAAACAAAGAACATTCATTAAAAGAAAAAAAATGAACAAATAGTTCAGAGAATTTAAAGGGAGTAGCAATA
>NW_021612412.1:3560-11233 GCF_004785775.1 Grammomys surdaster | reverse complement strand
CAACAGCTTTTGGGATAGTTCCCTTTCTAGTTGTTCAGGACCCATATGAAGACCAAGCTGCTCATTTGCTACATATGTGAGAGGAGGCCTAGGTCCAGCCTGCGTATATTCTTTGGTTGGTGGTTCAGACTGAGAACCTGAAGGGTCCAGGTTAGTTGACTCTGTCAGTCTTCCTGTGGAGTTCCTTTCCCCTTAGGGGCCTGCAATCCTTCCTCCTATTCTTCCCTAAGAGTCCCCAAGCTCCATCCACTGTTTGGCTGTGGGTGTCTGCATCTGTCTGAGTCAGCTGCTGGGTGGAGCCTCTCAGAGGACAGCCATGCAAGCATTAATAGTGTTAGGGATTGGTGCTTGCCCATGGCATGGGTCTCAAGTTGTGCCAGTTATTGGTTGGCCATTCCCTGAGTCACTGTTCCATCCCCTGAGTCTCTGTTCCATACCCTGTGCCTGCATTTCTTGTAGACAAGATAAATTTGGGGTTGAAAGTTTTGTGGGAGGGTTGGTGTCCCTGTTGTGCCACTGGGGTTCATGTCTGGCTACAAGTGGTGGCTTCTTCAGGTTCCATATCGTCGTCAATGTTGTGAGTCCCAGCTAAGATCACCTCCATTCATTCTTGGGCACCTCCCTTATTTCAAGTCTCTGTCTGGTCCTGGAGATATCCTGCATCTCCTCAGCCAGTTTCAGATCTCCATTCATTTTCATAGCCTTCTAGCCATCTCTTCTGTCCTTTCCAACACCTGATCCTAAATTCCCCCATTCTGCTGCCTATTTTCCCTCCCTCCCAATTCCCCACCTTCATCTGCCTCTTAAGAATATTTTATTCCTCCTTCTAAGTGAGATTCAAGCATCCTCTCTTGTGCCTTCCTTCTTGTTTAGCTTGGAGTCTGTAGAGTATAATATGCTACCTGTATTTTATGGCTAATATCCACTTATAATTGAGTATATTCCATGTGTGTCCTTTTTGGACTGGGTTGCATCACTCAGGATGATATTCTCAAGTTCTACCCATTTACCTGCAAAATTTATGATGTCTTTGTCTTTAATAGCCAAATAGTATTCCGTTGAGTAAATAAACCACATTTTCTTTATTCTTTAGTTGAGGAACATCTGGGTAGCTTTCTGGCTATTATGGATAAAGCTGCTATGAACATGGTTGAGCAAGGGTATATGCCCAGGAGTGGTATAACTGAGTCTTCAGGTAGAAGTATTTCCAATTTTCTGAGGAAGCACCAGACTGATTTCCAGAGTGGTTGTACCGGTTTGCACTCCCACCAGCAATAGAGGAGTGTTCCCCTTTCTCCACGTCCTTGTCAGTGTATGCTCTCTCTTGAGTTTTGGATCTTAGCCATTGTGATGAGTATAAAATGAAACCTCAGAATTGTTTTGATTTGCATTTCCCTGAAGCCATCTCCATTTTTAGATTAGGAAAACTTCCTTTATGATTTTGTCAAGAATATTTTCTGGTCCTTTAGTTTGGGTTTCTTCTCTTTTCTCTGTTCCTATTATTCTTAGATTTGTTCTTTTCATGATGTTCCTGATTTCCTGAATGCTTTGTGCCTGGAGTTTTTTGGATTTTACATTTTCTTTCACCAATGTATGCATTTCTTTTAATGGTTCTTCAATGCCTGGGGTTTTCTCTTCCATCTCTTGTATTTGGTTTGTGAAATTTGCTCATGTTGTTCCCATTTGAGTTCCTAAGGTTTTAGTTTCTAAATTTCCTTCAGTTTTTATTGATTCTATTTCAGATCTTGAACATTTTTATTCATTTCCTTCCACTGTTTATGTTTTCCTGGATTTCTTTAAGGAATTTATTCATTTCCTCCGTAAGGACTTCTATCATATCCATAAAGTCAGTTTTAATGTCTTTTTCTTGGGCTTTTGCTAGGTAACTAGAGTTTCTGGGCTCTAGTGGAAACACATTGACCTGGCTGTTATTGACTGTGCTTTTATGCTGTTGTCTAGCCATCTGGGATTGCAATTCTTGGTGGTGATATCTGGTCTTGTCTTTGTTGACTGGTTGTTTTGTTCCTTGGTTTCTGTTTCCTTTCTGATTCTTAGGAGAGTGTACTCTGTATGTTGGCTAGTAGGGAAATCTTCTGGGTCCTGATAGGTGTGGATACTGTGGGGTTCCAGGTAAAATATGTTTCTAGGTATTGGTATCTGATACTTAGGAGTAGAGATGGGCTGTTGGCACCAGCAGGGAAAGCAGGGTGTTCTATCAGGTTCTGCTTAATTCATTCCCTCGGGGAATAGAGTGAGGAGAGGCCATAGCAGAGCTGGTGATGAGACTGGGAAATTGGACTTGGAATAGAGGAGAGATGAAACTCTGCTGTCAGCCTACCTGCTTCTCTGGCCAGAATGGCCTGTGGGTTCCCAGGGAGCCTGCTGAAGTTGGGGGCTAGAATTAAGCACTGAGTGGGGGGAGGTTAGCAAGGAAAAATCTGTGTGATCTACTGGAGGTAGGGGAAACAGGAGTTGGGAAGAACTCCAGTAGGTGTTCTGTTGCAGAGCTGGTGACAAGCCTCGTGGATTTGATTTGGAGGATCAGGGGATATGCAGAAGATGTGCAGGTTTGTGGTTGGTCTACCCTCTTCCCAGACCAGAGTTAAGTTGCATTTGTAAATAATGTACTAGGGCTTTACTGCTATGAACAGATACAATGACTACAGCGACTCTTATAAAGGACAATATTTAATAGGGGCTGGCTTACAGGTTCAGAGGTTCATTAAGGTGGGAACATGGCAGAGTCCAGGCAGGCATGGTACAGGAGGAGCTGGGAGTACTTCATCTGAAAGCTGCTAGTGGAAGACTGGCCTCCAGGCAGCTAGGATGAGGGTCTTAAAGCCCACACCTACTCCAACTCCTACACCTCCAAATAGCGACACTCCCTAGGCCAAACATATACGAACCATCACAACTAGCATATTAATTTTACCAACTATATACTTGTACATAAGTTTAAAAATAACATATTGGGGCATAGTTACTTAGCAGAGATGAGACCATGATCAAGCAAGTGAAGAGGCCTGTCCACACTCTATACTGACCCTGCAATTTCTCTAAATACAGGAAACTCAACTCCACATTGTATGGTAGTAGGAGTTTGCATTCACACTCTCTCTCCAAAAGTGAAATGTTACAACATGGGGTTCAATATATTAAAAAGGCTGCTTTTCTCCTCCTTTTCACTTTTGGGTCCAAGGGGTCCAAAAGACCCCTCTTCTCCCCCCCCCAAAATGATAAAACATTCCCATTTCTCTCGGTAGCTTTCCAGGACCTGTAGGTTCCTAGTACTGAAGAAAGTGCAAATTTCAGACATGGGTCCTTGAGGACTCCCTGGGACTGGCTCTCACAGAAGCAGAGAAAGCTGCCATGGGAGAAAGGCAATCAACCCTCCTCCCCAGATGTAAGATCTAAACTACAACAGTGGCCACTGTGGCACATGTCTCAGGCATAACCAATTGCCACCTAATTGGACTTAAGGCTCATGCTATATGAGGGATTTCATACCTAGATGAGAGCCCAGGACTGCCAGTTTCTGAAATAGTAGAGTATTTAACTACAATCTAAATATTTATCTGCATATCTACAGGGAAAAAGGTAGACCTCTTCATCAAAGAAGCTTTTTTTTTTTAAACAGCAGTTGAAAACTATTACAAAGATCTATCATTTAGTCAAAAATGGCAGTGGGGTGCCCAGACCCCAATAGGTCTATAACAAGCCCTGCTCTGAGGACTTAGGAACCACCGTGGAGGAGGGGGCAGATAGATTTTAAGAGCCAGAGGAGCAGGAAGTAAGCTGTGAGATTGTGTCTTCTCTATTGATAGTGAAAGCTCAATAGTATGGTCATCTAAACAAGACCTGAACAAGGACACCAGTTGATATGCCACTGGATAGAGAGCCACCTCACAAGGCCACAAGTTGAATTGAAGGGCTACAGGCAAGTTAATGACTGCCAAGAGAAGGATAATAGGTCTTTCCCCATGAGCTCCAACCCCCAGTTATTTATCTAATACCAAGCAGACATTCTTAAAAATATACACATTTGAATGAACTAAGTGAACTCTGCAGATAGTATTTATATATTTTTGTGTTTGCATGTATTCATGTGTGTGTGTGTAACAATTATAAAAGGGTCACTGAGAGGGAGCACAAGCAGAGTTGGAAGTACAGTAGTCCTATACAAAATTCACAGAAAAAAATAAACTTAAAAATTAAAGTTCTCTAGTATATACTAGTATTCTCCACCCTAAACCTTTTGTTGCTCTTTCATAGCTAATTTTGCTACTGTGATGATACCCCAACGTAAATGTCTCAGTATTCCAACTCAGGACAAGTTTGGGGGAAAAGGGAAATGAAAAAAAAAAAAAAAGGGACTTTACAGAGATGTGGAAATGTGAGCCCCAGCTACAAGACTGTCATGGTATGGCATAGCATTAACTGCCTTCAGACTTACAAGAGAAAACGAACTACAAAGTTTTAATTGTGACTTAATCCTCCAAAAGCATAAATAAACCTATGTTGAAGTCCTTGATAAAAAAAAAAAAATATATGAGCCCATGGAAAAATTCCAAATTGAAAAGGAGTGGATTTTGTACAGAGACAATGAGCAGAAAGTGGCTTAGTTTATTCTCCATTCCAGGCTGGCTCTAGGGAAAGAGTAGTAAAGAGAAAAAAGAAAAAAAAACTTAATGCAATTTTTTTTAAGCACAAAGGGCGGGGGAGTGAACGTACAGAGGCGTTCTGTTGTACAACATTGCCATCTAGTGGCCAGCGTAACTGAAAATTGCTTACAGCCCAAGAAAATTATCTCTTGGTTTTATGATTAAAGTCCTGAAGACAAAAACTGCAGCAGCCCAGCAGGATCAAAGATCATTTTTGGAGCTTGGAAAAGAATACCCAGCTACAAAAGAAACAGAAAAGCGCTATATGTTCACTCTATTAGTTATGTTTTGTAATGATTTTCCCACCGGATTTTTAAATCTACAAAATGTTCAACCTCAGAGAGAGGCAGCCTGCTCAGCCATGTAGGCACCAAGTTCGGGGAGTCGGGTGCCTTGCGAAGAACACTTGGTACACAGGACAGAGAGCGAAAGTGGGGCGATGAGAGCAGCAAGGCAGCTTGTCACCTGTGCTAACCCCTTGCTTAGATATAAAAACTCCTGGGAGAGGACAGACGCATAAACGAAAGGCAGGAAAACGCCCACAACAGCAATGCGGAACTATGCGTCAACAGGGTTCCAGCCAATCCAAAGACGATCTAGCTCAGTATGACCCTTGTATCCCGGACTTCCTGCTGCTGTTGCTATGGCTCCGAGGGGCGGGAGTAAGGAAGGCTGCTTTGCCAGAGCGGGCTCCCTGGGCGCACTTAGGTCCTGTAGCCCTCTGTTTTGGAGGTTTTCTGGGCACTCTTAGTATCTATAAGTGCATTCTGTAGTACTTCTCTATTCGGTCTGGTTCCCTGATTCCTTGCTGTTTAATGGCTTTCACGCGCAGAGTTGCGTGTCATTAAATCTAGCTTTCTTTGACCACTAGATGGCAGTGTGGCTCGCTGCTGGCGCAAGGCTCTGATTCTCCCCCGCCCTTTGTGCTCGTAAAAAAACGGTCGACTCTTTTTTTTTGTTCTATTGAAATACATTCTTCTTCTCCCTCTTCCTTACTTGGATAAGGAGTGTTTGCCTCAGACAATTGGATTTTGTCCTTCTGAACTCTTCTGGCCCGAAAACCATTGCCTGAGCTTTTCAACATTTCATTTTTTTTTTTAACCCTCTAAACTGGGTGGCCTAGACACCTCACCTCTTCTGTTTTTGGTTTTTCCGAAAGACTTTAGCCAATCTTTCATCAACCTGTCCTTTGATCTAGGGACACGTATTTCAATGTAGGCTTCAGGCTTCATTTGAAGTCTTGACGTTCCTGGAAGTTTATTAATTACAGCAATTCTTATGCACAGTTCCACTATTACATGGTCAGCATTAATTATGTTTGTGATATAATTGTCTTGCATTTTTAAAAAAAAACAGTACATTTAAAATACATGAACCATTTGCTGTATTTGCACCATTTCATTAGCATATTTATGTAATCATTACACTGAATCCCATTTAGATGTAGAATTGCTATGTGCAGCATTAAATATGTCCCTTGCTATAGTTTATATTTCCTTGTCTTAGTAATCATTTTGATTCTGTGGGCTTTTTTCTTCTAACGTGAGAAAATTGTTTGATAGCTGACTTTTTTTTTTTTCAAAAACAAAAATAAACCTTAACTCTCTAGTTTAACGACAGATATCATAAACTGTTTCTTTGCTTTCTCATTCATCTTTAAAAAAATCTTTTTTTAAACAGCATAGCAGCAGAACAGTGCCTAACAGTTCTGTGGATCTCTCAGTCTCTGTCTCTCTCTCATTAAGAAACATCACTGGAGATCTGAGTTCAGATCCCCAGCACACACTCATTTAAACCCTGGCATTATGGCACATGTGTTTGTGAGGATGTGATGTATTTGAGGATGTGACTGTTCCAAGGTACAGTTGAGGGGAAACCTTTAATTTGTGTATGAGGAAGAGTACAGTCAAAGAAGAAAGTCATAGACTAAACATGGCTAGCAGTATGGACCATGAGAGGTTTGGAGAACCAGAGAGGACAGCTAAAAGACAAAAACAACAAACAAACAAAAAACAGGACCAAGAGAGAGGGGGGACCAAGACACAAGACAAGACAAGAGAGTGGCCATGGCCAAAATGGCAGGGCTATATTGGAATGAGGAACTGGATAAGGGAAGCTCAGGAACTGGAGAAGTTTAGGGTAGGGGGTGGGGTGAGAAGAGCCATAGGTTCTGAGTGACAGTGAGGAAATCTGGATGCTAGCAGGCACTCTGGTATGCTACTAGGCGGCACAGAGATCCATTTGTGCTTTTCTTTTGGACCTGACAGCATGGAGCTGTAACTCTAGTACCCAGTGAGTGGAGACAAAAGATCCCTAGTTTTAATAGCCAGTGAGTTCCAGGTTCAGTTAGAGACTCTGTCTCAAAAGATACAGTGGAGAAACACCAGGGGTTGGCATCTGCATACACCAAAACAACACAACAACAAAATCCTAGAGCCCTTATTGTCTAAACAGTTAAGCTCCTGCTTGTATGGGCTCTGGGGGAAAAATGTAGACTAAATGTTTAGGTCCTCCTCTTCTTATGGTACAAGCATCTGAGAGTTGAGCTGCTTTTGGTTTTGAAGGGGTTTTGTGAGATGGAGACAGAGCATATGCTGGTTTTTTGAACCAAAAATCTCAATTAGGCCATGCTGGCCTCCAACTCACTTTGAGGTGAGAGAATGGCCTTGAGCCCTAGATTTTCCTGTCACCATGCCTGCTGTAAATTCAAACTTATAACAAATCGATTTTTTTCTCAGGGAAGAGTTACCCGTGTGAGTCTCAAGTCTTGTAATTCAATTCTATTACTTTAAATAAGGATGTCTAGGCCTTTAATCCCAGCACTTGGGAGGCAGAGGCAGGCGGATTTCTGAGTTTGAGGCCAGCCTGGTCTACAGAGTGAGTTCCAGGACAGCCTGGGCTACACAGAGAAACCCTGCCTTGAAAAACCAACCCCCCCAAAAAAAAACCCAAAAAAATGTCCAGTAAAAGCTCAGGATATATAATAGCTCAGGATTTTTAACACATTTCATA
>NW_021612412.1:0-3460 GCF_004785775.1 Grammomys surdaster | reverse complement strand
TATATATATATATATATATATATATATACATATATATATATATATATTTACTTCACTGATTCTTTTTGTCCAGTGAGAGCTGAGGTGTGACTACTAAAGGGATCATTCTAGTTTTCACAGCTAAGCTGTTTTCCAGTATAAATATTTTGTTCTTGTAAGGTGTGGAAAAGTCCCAGAAACAAAACCTTTCCTGCATTAAAGATTTTCCAAGGCTTATTGACTGGTGAGAACTGTGATCCTTGAGAGCTAGAATGTTATAGGTCCAGAGTCAGATTAACCAGCGTTATCTTTAACCCCCTCAATAGCCATCCATTGACCATCAAAATTTGATCCAGCGTCCTTGAGACTGTCAAGTAAACTAGCCTCCACCAACAAAAAGTCTAAGCATGTCATCAGATAGCAGAGGGTTCTGAGCATCGCTGTATTGGATACTTCCACTGATATCTTTGGAAAATATCGTGATTGGAGACTGATTTTGCTCTATTGGTATAACTATAGAACTATAACAAAGTTGTAAGGCAGTAATTGGGCCAACCTAAATCTCAGGCTACAAAATAAACTCTCTCTTACTCCCTTTGAGGTTAGAGTTAAGACTGCATAGGCCAAAGTCCTTGTAGATTTCGCCTGTGTGTAAAGTTTCTATCCAGTATGAACCTGGTGCTGGTGAATGAGGATCAAATTTTCACGAATGGCCCTGCACCCCACACACTCTTTGAAAAGAAATAAATGACCTCATCCTTGAGTGATGTCAGTTCCAATAAGGGAAAAGTCTGGCTTTTACACAATCTCAACTAACAGCTGTTGTGTCCAGTCAACACTAATGAGGCCCATTTCTTAACATTCCATGGATCTGGGCATACTACCTAAGGGTCCCCCATCACCAGCAGTTCACAGGGAGACAGAGGCTCCAGGAGAGACGTTTCATGAGCTGTGCACATGTGCTAGACAAAAATTGTTTCTTGGCTTTCACAGGGTCGTGGTATCTGCTTTAGGTATCTCCAAATGCTCACAGATCAAGGGTTGATAGAGGCTGTGGCTTAGCTACTTCCTACTCCTTCATGAGTGGATAATCCAAACCAGCACATGTTTCCACTAGATATAGAATAGACCTTCATTTAATACTTATGTGTGAGTATGACATCACATTAGAATTATTTTTAAAAATATCTGAGGATGGAGAAGTTGGCTTGGAAGTTAAGAGCACCTGTTGCTCTGGCAGAGATCCCTGGTTTGATTCCCAGCTCCCAACCTGCTGTAACTACAGTCCTAGCATATCTGACACCTTCTTCTGGCCTCATCAGTCACCAGGCATGTATGCAGTGCACATACATACATGCAGGCAAAACATTTGTGTATAGAAAGGAATAATTTGAAAATATCCATTCCTTGCTGGTTTCTATTCTTTCCTAGCATGTCTTTTCTTCCATTCATGTGCTGGGAGCAGGAAAGCATTCTGCAAACACATATACTGTAAAGTGCAACAAGCTGGGGAGACCAGCGCACTACGGTGCACTTCCTGTTGTGTTCTAAGGCTCTTCATAACTGACTTGTTTGTGTGGCACCATAGCTACAAGACTAAATGAAAGTGTCGATAGAATCTCCCACAGCTCTTAGACAAGGGCAGATAGCCTGCGGTAGTTTGCTTTATCACCAATATTAGCTATTACATGGAGCATGTGTGTTTGTGGTGTGTGTGTGTGTGTATGTGTCTGTGTGTGTGTGTTTTCTGGTAACCAATTGCTGAAAATTACCAACAGGGAAGCAACCTGAAAGAAAACAAGTATCACATAAATGTTGCAAACAATGTGTGGCTGTAGCATCTATTTGAGATTTTGAATACTATCTGGGTCAGTTGGGGTGAGTAAACCAACCTCTTCTCTTGAAAAATTGTGTTAAGGATATCTGTAAAGTATTCCTCATCTCAATCCCATACCATGTCTTCTGAGCTGTTCAATAAATACAGAGTCCAGCCCTTTGTTACAGAAAGATAAACGACAGGGACAGACAGCAGAAGCACATTACAGACAAAAACATCAGCCTGACAAAAGGCACTGAAAGAAAGGTGGAGAATTTAATTTTGGACTCTGGGAGGAAGACTCTTGATTCTTAGTGTGGTTTTGACACTGGCTATTGAAGAGTGCTTAGCTCACCAACTACTTGAGAAAATCTGAGGAATTCCCATTACTTCCAAGGCTAATCTTGCCAGGATTCTAATACACAATTCTTTGTGTCTATGTACTTGTGACTTAGCATACTTACATGTTCCTTTGTTAATCTCACACCATTTTGACCTTAGCCTTCTCATTTATTTTGATAAATCAGGGTTCTGATCTATTAATCACCCCCAGGCAACATGATTTCCATCTTTGGCAGCTGTGGAAACAGGCCTTTTCTTCAGAATAGATGGAGGGGCTGCTGGGAGTGTCATGACAGAAGCAAATAAGGGTTGATGTCACTACTGAAGAAAGAGATGAGATCTGGAAGTAATGGGGGGGTGCAAGGCTGGAAGAAAGGGAATGAAAGGATCATTCAGCTCCCAGCTGCTTCCCAGGCATCATTGGAGACACTTGAATATCTTGGTCAGCATCCTCTGTTAAATACAGCACAGTCCATGGCTGAAAACATAGACGGGAGGCTGTAGGAACCTTCCTGGGCAGGCTCTTTTGAGAATGCTTAATAGGAATGGTTAATAGTCTGTGACCACTTATACAAACAGATTCGTCACATGGTTTATGATGGAAACAGCAGGTATAATTTTGGTTCAAGTGGGTACAGAGATTTCCTGAGCTAAGAAAACAAACCAAACCAACCAACCAACCAAACAAACAGAAAAACCCCAAGAAGATCAGACTAAAGGCAGAGGGCTGGCTCCTGGCAAATAACCACATAGAGGTAATTTTAAAGACTGATGGTCTCTGGCCTTCTAGCTCTCTATACTGTATGCTTTGCAATAACTTCTAAAAAATCATGAAAACTTCCTTGCTTATTCTGTGGTTAAAACCCACTAGCTTGGATGATTAACACCTGTTGCCTCGCAGTGGGGAACTAAATAAAAATTTATTGTTATCACTCCCTTCTCTGTCCAGGTTGACATAATCCTCCCTGGGTAGGCTGGTTAACTCTTTGTGAACCAGAGAGGAAGGAAAGGAAAAGAATTAAGATGTTTTATACAGGCAGATATGCACATACACATATATGTTCATACATACATTCAGATTCTCATTCTCACTTACACATTAACACATTCACATTTTTGTTGGGCCCAATCACCTGTCTCATACACTCCACAAGTATTCAAGCATGCTTACATACATACACACATACACCTTCATACATATGTACAGACAAACAGACATATACATTGGATGGATGGATGGATGGATGGATGGATGATAAATGGATGGGGCAGAGACCCCCCCAAGCCAAATCATCCAACCAATAACTTTCCTTTTTCTGGCTT
>NW_021612411.1:0-3627 GCF_004785775.1 Grammomys surdaster | reverse complement strand
ACACCTGATCCCATCCTTCCTCAAGATTGTTTCCACCTGGAAATATAGTTCTCACAGGTCAGGGATTAGAAATGTGAAGTCACAAGCATCTTTTGGAGATGGAGTTGCAGGGTTGGGGGTCTTCAGTGACTCTCATGAGCTCCTCTATCAATTGGTGACCCAGCTCAAGGCTCATCTTCAAGACCAGAGACCATTCAAAATGAGGGAATACAATCAGCTTCCAGACCTATGTTTTGGATATTTTCCTATATCCAAAAGGTCATTCAACCCTTCACACACTTATTAATTCTTCCCATGATGGTCATACTCATCTCAAGAAAAATTTTACACTTATTGTAGTGAAATTTGGGTTCTATTTTGCTTTGAAGGGTTTGAAGTCAATAGGTCATGGATTTGAGATAATTGGTTCAGAGCAGTGAAGCCTTTGTATTCAACACCCCCATTGGTCCCCTTTCTACACAAAACCACTATTCAACAAACTTTGTGAAAAGGCAGAAGCTCTCCTCTTCCCTTTGCTTCCCAGGCAGCCAACCAGAGTATCCAAGCACATCTGTGCACACCCAGACAGGATGGACAACTGTAGAAGAATTAGGCAGGGAGGGACTGGCTCATTCTTTCAGGAAAGGCAATGAAAATTGCCAACATCTCCAACTGAGTGTATGTGCCCTGCAAATCTCATAGTGTCCACTGTATGCATGATGGCCAGTATTAAATTATTCCCACTTCCCCAGGCTGACCAGTGACAGCCCTAGGAGTCATCCCACCACCTCATATGATTCTAAAGACAATGGAGACCACTAGGCACAATTGTGCTGGCCAAAGAGAACATTCAACCCAAGTGAGGCAGAGGGGTATGGATAGTTCCCTTGAGATCCTCAGCATCTTGTGGAACTTTATTCAAAATTGACCACATACTTAAACACAAAGCAAGTCTCAACCAAAACAAATAAAATGAACTAATGCCCTAAATTCTATCTGACTGCCATGAATTAAAGCTGGGCATCAGCAAGAACAGTAACAACAGAAACTCATGGAAACTGAACAACCCTCTAATGAAAAATGAGTCAAGACAGAATTGAGGAAGAAATTGCAGTCTTTCTAAAATTGATTGAAAATGAATAAACAACTTACCCCAATTTATGGGACATATTGAAACAATTTCATAGCACTAAGAGCCTACACACACACACACACACACACACACACACACAAAGTGTACACACATCCACACACATGTATGCACTCTCACAAAGATACATTCATGTGCACACACACACACATACAAATATTGGAACAATTTCACAGTAGTAACTTAGCAGCATACCTGAGGCTGCTAAGAACAAAAAGTAGAAATTACATCCAAAAGGAGTAGATGGCAAGAAGTAATCAAACCCATGGATAAAATCAATAATACAAAAACAAACATCAATACAGTAAAATCTGTGAGATCTTCCAACCCTTATCCAAAAAAAAAATCCCTAAAAGGTGGGGAGAGAAGATTCAAATGAATAAAACTAGAAGTGAAGAGGGACAGATCAACAGACACCAAGGACATCCAGAGAATAATAAGAACTTATTTTTAAAAATCTGCACTCTGAGAGGGTGCCCCCAGGCATCCCCCATCCATGGGACATCAAGTCTCTACAGGATTAGGTGCAACCTCTCTCATTGAAGCCAGACAATGCAGTCCTCTGCTACATATGTGCCAGGGTCTAGGACCAGCCTGTGTATGCTGTTTGGTTGGTGGCTTAGACTGTTATTCATCCATGCCTATTCAATATAGTACTTGAATTCTAACTTCATGAGGGAGGACTGGGAAGCAAGATCTGGGATATAAATAAATAAAGGGTTTGATTAATAAAAAAAAATCTCTGCAGTCCACATAATTGGAAAAAAAAAGAAACAGATAATTTTCGTGACACATATCACTAACCAAACTTAAATCAAGAACAGATAAGTGATATAAATGTATCTATAACCCCTAGTGAAATAGAAACAGTTATTAAAATTCTCTCAACCAAAAGAAGACTAGAGGCAGATGGTTTTAGTGTAGAATTCTACCAGACTCTTAAAGAAGAGTTAGTGCTTCTCAAATTATTCCACAAAGTAGAAACAAAAAGATACTGCCCAATTATTTTACAAAGCCACAGTTACCCTGATACACAAACCACAGAAAGACCCAACAAAGAAAAACAGTTTACAGACCAATTTTTCTTATAAACACAGATACAAAAAAAACACCATCTGAATAAATTACTTTCAAATAAAATTCAAGAATGCATAAAAAAATCATCCACCATGACTAAGTATGCTTCATGCCGGAGATGTAGGGATGGTTCACCATACATGAATTGATAAATGAAATCTGCCATATAAACAAACTGAAAAAATTCATGATCATCTCTTTAGAAGCAGAAAAGAACTTTGACAAAAATACAACACCCCTTCATAATAAAAGTACTAAAGAGATTACAGATACATCTCAAAATAACAATGACAGTTTATAGCAAGGCCACAGCCAATGCCAACTTAAATGGAGAGGAGTTCAAACCAATTCCACTAAAATAAGGAACAAGTCAAGGTTGTCCACTCTTTCCATGCCTATTCAATATAGGACTTGAATTCTAAGCTAGAGGAATAAGACAATGGAAGGAGATCAAGAAGATACAGATTGGAAAGGAAGAAGTCAAAGCACCTGTATTTGCAGATGACATGATAATATGCATAAGGGACCTGAAAAATTCCACCAGGAAACGTCTACAGCTGGTAAACACTTTCAGGAAAGTAGCTGTTGTTGGTGTGTTTATTATTTTACTGGGTTCTTATCCCTCTACCCGTATTCCACCATAATTTCTTCCCCTACCCTCAACCCTAGGTAGGAGAGAAAGAAGGTGCAAACCAATAATCCAGCAATCCAGCAATCCAGCAATCCAGCAATCCAGCAATCCAGCAATCCAGCAATAACAAATGAAACAGCAGTGAAGGCAAGAACAGGGGGAGCAGCAGCTGTCTCAGTGTATCCTTTGCTTTCTCGGGTCTCTGGCATTTAGACACTCTTCTGAGTCCCCAGAATTAAACTATTTGCAACCAGCAAAGGTCATGCCCCTCCTAGAGTTTGAGACTATCATAGTTAACAGCTGTGGACAAACTGAAGCAGCTCTATATCCCACACCTGGGATTAAAAAAAAAAAACATAATGACACAACATAACTAGCTTTAAAAAGAAACCAAAATTCTCACTATGAATTGAATACAAAATTAAAATCAGTCTCCTAAATCTCCCAAAAATCAGTCACCTTCCTGTGTACAAAAAAAAAAAAAAACAGTCAACCAACCAAACAACCAAACAACCAACCAATCAACCAACCAAACAAACAAACAAAAAACCAGATGGACTGAAAAAGAAATCAGGGAAATACATTTCACAATAGCCTCAAATCATATAAAATATCTTGAGGTAACTATAACCCAACAAATGAAAGACTTATGTGATAAAACTCCAAGTCATTGAAGAAAGAGATTGAAGAACACATCAGAAGATGGAAAGATATCCCATGATCATGATTCAGTAGGATTAACATAGAAAAAAGACCATACTATGAAAAGGAATCTACAGATTCAATGCAA
>NW_021612410.1:0-8398 GCF_004785775.1 Grammomys surdaster | reverse complement strand
GATCAGCTAATGAGCCTCTTGGAAGGTTCAGTAGGAGATTCCTTCTGTGAACTGTTGTCTGGGCCATCCACACTTGTTACTGACCTTTGAGTCACAGACCGTGCACCAAGAGGCCAGGTGAGGGCATAGCAGGGGCTTGTATATGGAAGAGGGACCCGGCCCAGGAGCGCTGGGAAGTGATCCCTAGAGTCCCACAGTCAGTGTGGCTGAGACCACAGCGATGTACCCAGCAATGAGAAGTCGCTCTTCTGAGTGGGTATGTGAGGATGGCTAGACTGAGGGTTATTGTGTTTTATAAAAGTGTATGGAGAGAAGGAATATGTTCAGTGGATGTGTAGTCAGATGTGTGGGGAGAGGTGCTTCCACGAGCCCATGCTGAGGCATCCCTTCCGCCAGAGACCAGCCACACAAAGGTATAGTATAGAATAGAGTTTACTCAGGGCATGGGGAGGGGAGTTGAGGGAGTAGAGACAAAGAAAGGCAGAGAGAGAGAAAGAAAGAGAGAGAGAGAGAGAGAGAGAGAGAAGAGAAGAGGAGAGGAGAGTCCGGCCATGAGCACTTAGAGTGGGGCGCGGGGAATGAGGAGAGAGGTGGAGCAGTAGAAAGAGGACAGAGCAGGAACAAGAGAGAGAGAGGAAGGACAAGCAGCCCCTTGTATACTGAGTCGGGCACACCTGGTTGTGGGGTGGAGCCTAGACAAAATGCCAACAAGAGTGGTGCCAGAGAGTGGCTTGCCTAGGATGTCCTCTGGGTCTTCAGCTGCTCATCAGGGGTGACTCTCACTTGCCTTTATGGACTGAGAATATTGGTCCAGAGCTTACATCTATTTGTGACTCAGGTACACACCTGGAACAGGACATACTCCTATGTCAGGAGCCACAATGGGACAAGCTAATAATTAGCAGTTGATCATCCTGAAATGCTTGCCTTGGATTATTATATAATCTGCGACAAGTGTGTCCCATTCAGCAAGGCTGTGGTGGGCATATTTTAGGAAAGATCCTGCTATTAATATGCTTTTCCTATTATTATTAAACATATGTAACAATCACTAAGCAATAGCACACACCTTTGGAGCAGATTTCTGCAGATCCACGAAGATGTACTGTCTTGTAGTGATGCTATATAGACAAATAGATGACTTCTTAAGTCTTAATGATGATACTATAAAAATTCCTAAAATTATATCAATGATTATTAAGCTCTTTCATAGTGGGACTGGTATTAAGTCCTTTTCTGATAGTCAAAACTGCTATGAGAACTCTGCCAGTCTCCCAAGTGTCATCAGTTAACAGCCCTTAGATAGTAACCAGATTTCTCCTGCTCAGAACACATTCCAATGTAGTTGTAAAACAATTAACAAAAGATTACTAAAAGGGAACTCATGATTTATCATAGGTGCTAGGACAAAACAGAAAGTATTGCCTGGGTTTATCTATACAAAACTTCACCAATTTCTTAGTTACAGTTTTGAACCTTCAGTGAACCTGTGGAGCTGAGACAGGTGATGGATGTTTAGCCAGATAATTACTCCTAATGGATATGCATGTAAGTAAACATTCTCTGTTGTAAACGTCTATTTCAATTTATGATTTGAATTTTGGTGTGAACTTGTGATGAACTTTGTAGCACGTGATAATGTACTCTGAATGATGTATAAGACAAAGGGCCGTTCATTAGTGGCCCTCCTCTCTCTCTCTTTCTCTCTCTCTCTCTCTCTCTCTCCCCCTCCCTCCCTCTCTCTCTCTCTCCTAACTCTCTTCTCTCTCTCCCTCTTCTCTTCTTCTTCTTTCTTCCCTGCTTAGAATCTCTCCACTTAGAGATTTTTCCTTTGTTAGAATTTTTTTTTCCTTTCCCAACTTAGGACCTTTCCACCTTTTCTCTTAGATAGCTTTCATAGGAAATTTTTTTACACTTAGTAATAAACTACACTAACTTCTTTAAGTGTCTTTTCTTCCTGCGACCTCAAACTAACAGACATAAGTTAGAGCCTGGCAGCACCTGCAGAGAGAGTACTAAGGCTATTTGCCTAATTCTCTGCTGTCCATAGGCTGAGGTGTTAAGTGCCAGAAACAGCAGTTTCTAGACAGAGGATACCAGAGGGCAGGCCAGCTACAGCAGTGTAACCCTAGGTCTTACACACTGCCAACTCTCTTCCCATCCCCCTCGGCTGACTCAAGAAGAACCGACTGGAGGAAAAGAAAGACGAAGCACCTTCTCTTCCCACCAAGCCGGGGCTGGCTCCCAGCACTGCTAAGGATTACTATCTGATCCAACTCAACCAGAAACGATTCTTCCGTGAGTAGATCATTCTGCCCATGCTCAGATCCACTCTAAAAAGGAAGGACTCTTGCCCCATTTTAAGGATGTGATTTAGGTATTGGCCCAGTCACAGGTTCAACAGCCTAGAGAATAATTTGTGTCCGCTTGGAATCTGGTTACAGTTTCTCTTCCTCATCCCTAAGCAAAAGAAACTACAGGAAACACCTCAGAAGGGACCACCAAGGAGTTCAACTTAGTTCCAGACTGCCTCCTATGTGACTAGGGAACCTCAGAGGGAACATGGCTGTTCTGGGTGCCCTCTGTGGATGGAGGATTTGAAGGATGTGAATGGAGAGAGGAAAGAATCCAGAATCCACCCATCCTTGTGTAGTGACCACCCTGGTGTTGGCTCTAAGGTACTGCTGCATGAACTGATGGTGCCATTGCTGCATGAAGAATAGCACGGTGGGACACATGACCTTATGAGACACAAGGAACCCAGAGCTTGGATCAGTTCTCTCACTGAGTGTGTGTCTGTATGCCAGGTTCCACGGGGGGATCTGAGGCCCAGAAAACACTGAAGGAAGCTAAGTAGGTGGATGTCAAGCCTGCACCCCTGGCCTTAGACAGCCTCTCTTCAGTCTGTGGAGCTGTAGAAGGGAGACAGAGGGTGTTCTGTGCGTCTGGGTAGGAAAGAGTGTCAGTGTGGGGACAGGGATGACGTGCATAGTCCTGTGAATGGGGCCATAATGTGTTTGTAAGAACAAAGGGCAGAGTCCAGGAAGGGGCCGCCTATGTGCCTACACAAGCAAAGAATATTCTAGAAACTTTGGACTACTAAAAAATAACATTTTTCCCTTTAAGGTCAAAATCAGAGCTGTGTGGCATTATGTACTGTAATTTCCCTCTTGGAATATCCCTTTACCATCTGATCAATAGAGCTCAGGCTCACTGTTCTGCTCATCCCCAGCAGGTGTCTGCTCTCCTCAGCTGGCACACAGATGCCACAGAGTCCAAGGGAAACTAGGTACCAGGAAACCTGTGCTTGCCTCTGGTCTTGGAGATGCTCAGAGGGAAGAAGCCAGATCATTCATTCTGGATCCCACAACTATGGGAGACTTGGGGTATAGTTTATGGAAATAATTTAAATTTCCTGCTTGAACATGTGAACATATATATGTTCACACATATAGTGCACACATAGTTCCCAGTCACACTTAGCTCCATATGCCTTGTATTTCAAACTTCATCACACAGATTTCCAAAAGTGTTTATATCCCAACAGTGTTTGCCTCTGGGTGACACGGCACCCATGTATGTTGTGGACTCTGCTTCAGTGGTATGATAGCTATTAAGACTATGAGTTGGGAAGTAAGGCCAGCCTCTAATCTGGGCCACGCCTTCTGCTGGAAACTTACATAAGGGCATGGAAGAAGGAAGCGTTTGTTCTTTGCCTGCTTGCCTTCACCTCACTAGCAAGTCTGCTTCTACAATGGCACCAGGATTGCAGAGTGTACTGGAAACCCACTGAGGCATCCAGCCTTGCGGACTGAGCAGCTACTGGAGTCTCCAACCTTCCACTCATAGGCAGCCTTTGTTGGACTAGCTAAGCCACAGCCTGTGAGTCATTCTAATTAATGAATCTATATTAATGATTCTATATACAGAGAGAGATTCCTTGTATAAGCTCTGTTGCTCTAGAGAACCCTGATGAATACAAATGGTCAGTTCCTCCTCTCCCACTCTGGCCTTACAGCACACTAGTCTGAGCTACCCCTCATACCCCGGCACAAGATTTCCTCTGCTCACGCTGCTGCCTGCTGGATATGCGACTGTGTGGCCCCACCCGGGTATCCTTCAGTCCTGGCTGGGTGTTGTGACTGTCCTATCAAACTCCACATCCTTCCACAACCCGACAGCTACAGCAGAGATGTGCCTTAGGAGTGGGGTCAATAGGCATATTCTTTGGCCACAAAGTTAGCTTTAAAATGCATCTCTGTATTTATGCGATACATTTTTTTGCCAATGATGAGATGATTCCACCCCTGTCCCCTAAAGTCCCAAGTCCCTGTGAGCAGTATTGAACAGGAGGCTGGGCCTCAGGACCTCACCTTGGTCTCCATTTGGGGAGGGGACTTCAGATTGCATGCCAAGTCTCAGACTCTGACCAGCTCTTCTGCTTTTTGAAAGATTCTCTGTCTCTCACCTTTTGACTTCATGTGAATATGGGAAAGCTTGAGTAAGGTGCTGGGTGAGGGGAAACAAGCCTGCTATCCTGACACTTGGGTGGTACAGGCCTAAGATTGGGAGTTCAAGGTTCTCTCAGGCTACACAGCGAGTGTGAGGCCAGAGGAGGCTACATGCACACTTGGAGAGCTGAGGCAAGAAAAGGGAGTTATGAGGTAGCAGGGTGGAGAGCGCTCCTGAATGAGCTATCAGCTCTCAGTTTAGTCAGGTCCCAGGAGGAGGGTCTGACACCTTCTCCTGACTCTGCCAAACATGTTTGCTTTCCTTCTTCCTCAGCTTTCCTTCTTCCTCAGCTTCCAGGGCAATCTCAGTGCAGTCTCTGTTTCTGTCTTTGTGAGGTCTGCCCCTCTGCAAAATCTTCTGAGTGCTGCTAATAACGAAAGAGTGAACACTCTCACACACAGCCTGTGTTTAGATGTAAATGTCCTTTAACCCAGTTATCCACTTATGCAAATGCCATAAGGAAATAACCTCAAATGCAGGCACTGACAGGAATGACGACAGTCTCTGCATTTGTATTACATATGATTAGCAACAACGTAAGGTCCAGGAGTCTTGGAGAAGAGCAGGAGGTGAGGGCAGCACATGGCAGGGCAGGGACCAGGCAGGACTCCAGAGTCTGATGGGACAAGGATATCACAGAAGCAAGGAGGGTGTGGTCCCTGGGAAGCCACAGATGAGCCCAGTGAATGTGCTAAACTGAGGACCTGGTACTTGGCACAAGGCAGCGCTGTGAATACAGAAGAACCATGTATAACATACTACATGTATTACATATAACATGCACTACAATGCACACATGTAATATGACAGGAGGGAATGTGGTGTATTTTTAGGTACTAGAGCTTGCTCATATGGAAGTGGGATGTAAATTAGAAAGTCCCAGGTTCAAGGCCTCACTCTAGCCACACACAGTAGCTAATGTAAGGATGTCATTGCATATGAATAAGGAGCCCAGAGCATCACAGAGAGTAGGGGATGTGGCCTGACCAGGAAAGGCCACCATAGGCTAATATATCTGATGCTTGGGCATTAGGGTGTGGCGATACTTGGGAGGAATTAGGAAGTGTGGTCTTGTGGGAGTGTGTCACTAGAGGTGGGCTTTTGAGCTTTCAAAAGCCCAGGCCAGGCCAGTGTCTCTCTCTTCCTGCTGCCTGGGAATCTGGATGTACAACTCTCAACTTCCCTAGCACCCTGTCTGCCTCCATGCTGCCATGCTCCCCACCATGACGATAAATGGACGAACCCTCTGAAGCTGTAAGCAAGCCTCAGTTAAATGCTTTCTTTATAAGCCTTGCCTTGGTCATGGTGTCTCTTCCCAACAATGAAACAGTGACTGAGACAGTAAGTATACCAAGTAACCATTAATAAATACACAGTTTTCACCTGCAGATGGCTACCAGAACATTCCTCTCCATCTCTCTTTCTGTGTGCAGACTCAGTCCTTTCTCCACAACGGTGTCCTCAGCTAATGCCTTCTCCAGGGTCCCCAACAGGACAGCAGTCCTCCATCTTGCTAGGGAGAGAGCAGCAGGGCTGGGGTCACAAGACCAATGTCATTAAATAGCAGTGACAGAGCCCAGGGGAACAGAAGAACTGAGGGCCAAGTTCTTTTGGTCCTTGGCAGCCACTGTTGAAAGAACTGTGTGTCCCAGATCCCTGATCACTAAACTGTCCCCATTCTATCTCACAGGGTGCCTTTTCCTTCTGTAGCCTGGACACCTGGTGAGCTGTAAGAACACCTGTCAAGTCCTCTGCCTGACACCTAGACCTAGCAGCTGTCATGGGCACCCCAGGTAAGCAGTCTTGGTCCCCACTCCTGCACATGGCCTACGACTGCCAGAGCCTCTGTGCTGAGTGCCTGCTGGAGAGTCAAAGATACAGATGAGAACCCCAAGGGAGCACAGAGAGTGTCCCAGTCTTGGGTGACAGTGGCTCCCCTTCCTCACTTTGTCTTGAGTAAATTCTCAGGAGTCACCTCCTCAATACCCAGCCTGAAAATATGGAAGCCAGGAAGTGACACAGGTAGAGAGTAAGGGAGGGAGGGAGAGAGGAAATTAGAGGCAGCTCTATCCGTCTCAAGGTGGCTTCCTATCAGCTGAGCCTGAAGCCCAGTCCTTGAGATTGCAGCCCACCCTGCTCCAGCCTGAGCCATTCTCCAGCCCCAAATGTGGCCTTCAACACAGGAATGGTCAGTTTTTACTCCTGAGTTTCAACACCACTGGATTAATGAATATCTAGGTGTTCGGTAGTGTATCTGAGGGTTGGTGCTTCTTCATCTACTCAGAGCCTAAGTGCTTGAGCTAATGAGAGGGTCAAAGACTGAGTGGAGGCACCATGGCAAGTGGGCCCTGCTGGAGTCAGGAGCGCACTGGGGGTGTCTCTGAGGGGGTTGGGTGTGATGGAGCTCATTCTGATGAGTAGTCTGGCCTCAAACTCACAGAGATCCCCCTGCTTCAGCCTCCCAAGTGCTGGATTAAAAGCATGCACCAAAATGCCGGGCTTCATATCATCTTTAAAATTCTACTCTTGGCTCTATAGATCATTCATTCATTCATTCATTCAACCATACATTCATAGTTTTTAAAGATATATGTATTTGTTTTATGTATATGAGTATACTGCAGCTATCTTCACACACACCAGAAAAGGGCATCAGATCCCATTACTGATGGTTGTGAGCCACCATGTGGTTGCTGGGAATTGAACTCAGGACCTGTGGAAGAGCAGTCAGTGCTCTCAACTGCTGAGCTATCTCACCAGCCCCATTCATACTTTTTAAAGCTGGTGTTACTCACTTTTATCATTGTAGTGACTAATGAAAATAGATTTATGTTGCTTATAGTGTTGTATGATTGGGTAATTCCAGAGATGCAAAATGGCAGAAGGAGTAGTTATCAGTTCATGTCATGGCAGATTTAAAAAAAAAAAAAAAAAACAGTAACAGACAAAGCAGTAACAAAAATGGCCGAAACAAGACTTTGGCCCTCAACCCAAGAGACACACACCCACTGCCCTCAGGACTCCAGCAGAGCCCTCTTCCATGGTGCCTCCAACTCAGCCTTTGAACCTCTCATTAGTTCAGGAGTTATGACCTGACTAGATCAAGAAGCACTCTCACAATCCCCAGATAAGGGCTACTGAACTCCCAGATATTTATTAATCCAGTGGAGTTGAAACTCTGGGTTAAAAACTGACCATTCCTGTGTTGAAGGTCACATTTGGGGCTGGAGAATGGCTCAGTGGCTAAGAGCACCTGCTGCTCCTGCAGAGGACCTGGGTTCAGTTCCCAACACCCACATCAGGCTCACAACAGTCTGTAAACTGCCACTCCAGGGATCCAATGGGCTCCATGGGCACTGGGCATACACATGGTGCATGCACGTAAACGCAGGCAAACATTCATATATACAAAATAAAAATTAAAAAAAAAAAGATGTAAATCCACATTTGAGAGCCAACACCAGGCACACAGTAACAGAAGCCATCACTGGGATTTTCCCTCTTCCCGGAGCTGAAGGGTTCACTTCCTCATTGTTCTAAGCTGAAAAAGATACAAACCCCTGCAAAGTCCCAGGACACCTTCTGGCTTCATTAGTCTCCTCAGGATGTCATCGAGAATGTCACTGGGCAGGTGGCTTATAAAGAAAGGATCTCTTCTCTCAGTGCTCTGGAATCTGACAACCACAAAATACAGCAGGTTGGCCCTGGAGAGCACTTTCTTTATGCTTGGCAGGGAGCTCCCAAGTCCTGTCTGTGTGCCTGGACAGAGGGACATGGGAAGGGAAAGAGAAAACAGACAGGAGGAAGAAAGAGAAGGAGGGAGAAGGGAGGGCAGTTCTATCCTGTTTCTGTAAGGGTGCTAACAGGATGGGTCAGGAGCTCACTC
>NW_021612409.1:0-1960 GCF_004785775.1 Grammomys surdaster | reverse complement strand
GACAATTTACCAATATAATTTATATTACATGTATGACTAAAAGATATCTCTCCCTTTGAAGATAGTGGCACACAGCCATGATTCCAGCATGCAGGAAACTAAGGCTAAGAATTACCTCATGTTTGAGGCTAGCCTATGTGACATTCAAAATCATTTCAAATCTAGTCTATATACAATGAAAACTCATTTCAATTTTTTCCCCATACTCTGTGGGGTTTCTCCTCCTTCTCTTGATTGATAATTTTTTTGTTGGTTGGTTGGTTTTGGTGTTTTGTTTCCTCCACTATGCTGTGGAGAGACTTTTTAGTCTGATTGAGTCCCAGTTGCCAATTCTTGCTTTGGTTACTGGTCCTTGAGAGTTCCTAGCCCAGAACTCCTGCCTAGACCTGAGTCACGGAGCTTTTTCTACAGATCCTCTTTGAGTGATTTTCCAGTCTTGGGTCTAGAGTTGCCTTCAGTGTGTTATGAATTGATTATTGAAATATTGAATAGTGGGAAGTATAAGAAAGTGGTGACTTTTGAATCTTCCTGACACCTTCTATTGGAGAGCCTGTTTTTTGTCCTTAAAAAAAAAATCAAATAATAAAAGTACAGGTTCTCCTAGGTTCTGATTCATCTATTTGATGGCAGTATTATTCATTCTGCTTTGATCACAACAGCTTGCTGTGATATATTTTAAAATCTGATATTGTGATAACTTCAGTTTTGTTTTGCTCAAGAAGGCCTTGGCTATGTAAAAGTGTGTGTGTGTGTGTGTGCATGTGCATGTATGTTGTTGTTTTGAGACATCTTGTATACCCCCAGAGTGGACTCAAACTTGCTCTGTATTTAAGGCTAGCCTAAAACCTTATGTATCCAAGTGTTTTTTGAGTGAATGTGGTGTCAATTGTTGGAGCTTCATCTGCTTTAGAGTCTCTGTAGACTTACAATTTGAGGATGGGATTTTCTCTCTTGTACTGGGGGAGTGAATCCAGGGTCTTGCACAGGTAAAGAATGAACTTGGATAATGAATTTTACCCCAAATTTCAGGGACTTTTGCTGTGTTCTCAACATGCCCAGTGGAGGGAAATAGGGGTGCCATTTTTACAACCTCATTGCAAAGGAGACTTTGGGTGTGTTTTTTTTTCTGAGACAAGGTCTCACTATATAGCCTAGACTAACATCAAACTGCCCCAAACTCTGTCAATTCTCTGGCCTCAGCCTCCTAAGTTGAAGTGACTTATAGATATGCTGCCTCACACCCGGCTTCTCTCCTTGTTCTTAAGCTAGGTAATCTACTGAACGACTGAGAATTGAGAAGTGGGGCAGAGGTCTATTGCAGAAGGCTGGGATTGGACCTCATGCTATGAATGATAGTCTTCCTTTGCCAGTGTGAGCAGTTACTCAAAATTATCCTGAGCTGGTTCAGCAGTTTAGGCAACAGCCACCAAGCCTGACAAGTTCAGTCTCTGGAAGCTGCTTGGTGAAAGGAGAGAACTGATTCCCACAAGTTGTTGTCCACCCACTCCATGCGTATGAGCACACACATGCACGGGGACACACACACACACACACACACACACACACAGACACACACAGGGACACATAGGTACACACACATGTACACGGTCACACATAAACAAAGGCATGCACATATAGGTACATATATACTCGGGTATATACACACACGTGTGCATACATATACATACACATACACACATGATACATGCATATTTAAAAGTTTTAAACAAATTCAGGACTCTGATGAAAAATTGTCTATCAGTTGATAAGCTTCACTCCCGATTGAATACTGACATCTTGTTTTTCCTTTGGCAGCATTTATGACGAAACATCATGTGACGATGTGAGCATAATTCGAATGATGATAAATGGTCACACCCCCAACTATCTGATGGCATACACCTTGAGCATCTGTTCTTCATGACTGAGTAGGTTATGTGTCCTCTTCCTCAATGGTAAT
>NW_021612408.1:2963-3158 GCF_004785775.1 Grammomys surdaster | reverse complement strand
CAAATGTTTGCTTGAGTCCGTTCTTCTTTCAGGTTGTGGTCCTCCTCGCCTCCATGAATAACTAGGACCCGCCAGTCGGGTCAAGTGGAGCCCAGACCTGAGGCTCGAGGAACGGACCCCTCCAGATGGACCCTCATTGAGAAGTGGCCACAACATCAAGATTGAGTGAGACAGAGATCGTCGCCCGCGACCTGT
>NW_021612408.1:0-2863 GCF_004785775.1 Grammomys surdaster | reverse complement strand
ATCTTATAAGTTTTTTTATCTTTATTGATGAGAAGTGCCCTTTGTTTATGATTGATGGTCCTACCATCCATCCCAAGAAATGGCAGAAGGTAGGTCATGAATTAAATGAGAAAATTAAAACTGAAGGTGATGCTATTGTTACTGCAACAATTTTTTCTTTTGGGGGTATTATTAGGGACATTATTGAGGATGCAGACAAAGATACAGGGAAACGACAACTTTTGTCTGTTGCTGCCTTCCTTCACTCACTTTTGCAACTTTTTTCCCTGTGCTGCAAAAACCTGCTTCCCCCTGTCCTGCTGCTAAGCGTCATTTTTCTTCTTCTCTGCCACTCTCTCAGCAGACTCCCCCGTCTACTCTCTCCGACCCAGAGCCTCTGGAATCCGGTGATGCTGTCATCCTTGAAAAATACAGCCCTGACTGGCCTTCCCTTACGGCACCTTCTGCTCCTCTTTCCCTTCTTCTCGTCCCTCCCGCAAGCCCTCTCGGACCCCTGCCTCCAGTCCGAGACTGAGGCTGATTCCTCTGAGAATGAGCCCCATTCAGACATTGAAAATGAAAGTAATCAGGATGATTCTACAAGTGATCCCACAGTTTTCAAAAAACTCCATTTTAAACATCTTGAAAAGCTGAATTTTGCCGTTAGGAATTATGGCCCTAACACCCCCTTTACTCTTTCCCTCCTTGAGAGTCTCAGCAGGGGCGGGTATTTAACTCCTAATGAATGGCTCACTGTAGCCCAGTCCGTTCTGACTCGGGGACAGTTCCTTTCTTGCTGCCACTCTTAGTTCTGCTGACCTTATTATTTCCTTGGTAAATGCTTCTCTTGAGGCTATCCATAATACCAGCGAACCTAATTATCAACAATGTTGGATTTGTTTTTCACCTACTCCTCCCTTCTATGAGGGGATAGCTATCCTCTCCCCTCCCACTTTCACCAATGATGGCAATAGACTCCTTGGGACTCATTCGCCTGAAGGAGGTCTTACTCTTAGCTCCATTTCAGGAATAGGCCTTTGTCTTTTGGGACCCTTCATGCTCCCCCCTAGGGACTTGATTCCGGTCTGTAACCAGACAATGATCCTCAATGATACTTTTTTATATACTCTGGCACCTAATGGTACATATTTTGCCTGTGCTTCTGGTTTGACTCCTTATATATTTAATCCCAGTTTTTTACATTTTAAAGATTATTGTGTAATTGTTACTATTCTCCCACATTTTTTATACATGATTCAGAGTCCTTCCTTAGTATTATAGACCAAGGATCTTCTCTAAGAACCAAGAGAGAACCCCTGACTGCCCTCACCTTGTCTGTCATATTAGGAATTAGTGCCATCGGTGCAGGCACGGGTATAGCTTCCTTGGTGACTTCCAATAATCACTATGCTCATCTCCAATCCCTCATTGATAAAGATTTAAATAATTTGAGGGAAGGAATACAAGACCTTAAGGACTCTGTGGCCTCCTTTTCTGAGGTGGTGTTACAAAACAGGAGAGGACTTGACCTTGTCTTCCTTAAGGAAGGTGGTCTCTGCGTGGCCCTCAGAGAAGAATGTTGCTTTTACTCTGATAAGACAGGCCTTGTCCAAAATAGCCTGGACAAGGTCAAAAGGAGTTTAGAAGAAAGAAAAAGAGCCAGAGAACAACGAAAGTCATGGTATCAAAACTGGTTCTCTACCTCTCCTTGGCTTACCACCCTGTTGCCTAGTATTTTAGGACCCTTTGTTGGCATTCTTTTGCTTCTCTCGTTTGGCCCCTGGGCCTTTAACCATCTCACAAGTTTTGTTAAGAACCCAGTTGATTCCGCCATCAAGAAGCTGGTTGAAGTTCATTACCATCAGCTGAAAATTGAAGAAGATCCAGAAGTCACTCTGCAGGAGACTGACCCAGCTACCAGCTCCCCTGCCTCCCCCTATGGTCGACCCCTAGACTTCCATGCCCTCCAGAAGGGTTCCTGGTATGCCTGGCTTTGCCCTCATTTCTCTCACTAGAGAGCCTGGCCTCTTGATCACCCCAACAAAAATTGGCTTTTTCCTAAACCAAGGCCACCCTTGATGTGGCTGCTAACACTGGGGAGCCTTTTTTTATGACAGTATTACACCCCAAACTGACAAATGGCTGGTAACTTGAACATTTACAAGGGACTAGGATGGCTGTGAGTTAGCCCAATGATGAGATTATTATAGGTCCACTTCCCGGGGGCCCACCCAATGCAGCCGAAAAGGAGTGCGTGGTGCTGGGAGTGGGTGCAGCCTACATGGCCTAAGACAGGGCTCTCACCCTCCTTTCACCCACCTCGGGGTCCCTTGACATTGCCCATCGTCGACAGCCCAAAACCTTCGACCATCAATGTGACTCATCTTACCTCAATGTTTTGGGGTTGTGAACTTGTCTAAGACCCCCCATAATTAGACTTCCAAATTCAAAATTCACATAGTTGGGATTGATCATAAGACACCTTCTCTACTAAACACAGAAGGGGGAGATGCCAGAAGCCAGGACCCTCGCCCTTACCCTCACCCCCTACCTTTCCCCACCTGCACAATGTCCCCTGCAGCTTGGCAACCACAAGATCCTGCTTGGCAAGCAGTGTATAGCAGGGAGACCATAACTCAAAGCAGTGTAACATATCTTCTGAAGAATAGCAGGGAGATCATAATTCAAGGCAGTGTACCGTATAGACCATGACATGTTTCAAGGCACAGGCCAAGAAGATTCTGTACCTTTCCACCACCTGGCCCCTCTTACCCCCTCCCCTTGTAAAGCATGCTATAAAAAAGCATTTCATGTTCAAATACATGACTCTTGACAAGCAAATGTTTGCTTGAGTCCGTTCTTCTTTCAGGTTGTGGTCCTCCTC
>NW_021612407.1:0-2214 GCF_004785775.1 Grammomys surdaster | reverse complement strand
CATGAGGCATGAGAGCTTACTTGGTCTTCTAAATGAGGCTCAGAATGGTGCCACTACAAAGCCATTCAAATATTTTAAGTGGCGCTGGAAAGAGATGATTGAAAGGTTAAGAGGCTTTTCTGCCCTTGCACAGGACTGGGACTCTGCTCCCAGCACCCACATCAGAGGCTCACAACACCTTGTACCACTAGTTCCAGAGGATCCAATGTCTCTGGCCTCTACAAGAGCTAGGCATACATATGGTGCATATTCATACACACATGTCCTCAAACATATACTTTAAATGATAAATAAATCAACCTTTAAGAAAAATATTGAGAAGCAGGCAGCATAACAGCATTTTTAAGAATGTCCATTCTGTGGGCTGGAGAGAGGAATATGTGATTAACAGCACTGGCTGTTCTTCCAAAGGACCTGGGTTCAATTCCCAGTTGCACATGGCAGCTCACTGTCTGTAATTCCAGTTGCAGGGGATCTGACCCCCTCACACAGCCATGCATGCAGGCAGAATACCAACGCACATAAAGTCAAAGTAAATAATAAATTATATAACAGAATGTCCATTCTAAACCTGCTGTGGAAAGCTGATGGGATGGCAGTATCCAGACAACTGAGCATTCCAGGGGAGAGAAGGAAAAAACTGCCTGAGAGAGGTCAGAGTCAGAAATGGGAGGAATAGTTTTGTGGTTTTCACAGCTGTGTAGATGGCTGATTTAGAGATAAAGCATGGGGAACAGTTTAGAAAGGAGACTGAGAAAAATGATGTTGTAATGTAGAAAAGAGTCTCCATAAAGGATAGAATCTGCAGATCACCTGTAATAAAGTGGGTTAAAAGACTCAAGAAGAGGCTGGAGAGAGGATCCAGCAGTTAAGAGCCCTGACTGCTCTTCCAAAGGTCCTGAGTTCAGTTCCCAGCAACCACATGGTAGCTCACAACCATCTGTAATGGGATCTGATGCCCTCTTCTGGTTTGTCTTAAGAAAGCAACAGTGTACTCATATACAAAAAATAAATAGAGAGTGAGAGGGAGGGAGGGAGAGAGAGACAGAGAGACAGAGACAGAGAGAGAGAGAGAGAGAGAGAGAGAGAGAGAGAGAGAGACAGAGAGAGAGAGAGAGGGAAGACTCGAGAAGCTGGAAGCAGACACCTGGCACCTTACTCCCTGATAGCCTCAGACAACACTCCTAGCCCATCACAAGTATTCAAAGCTATTTTGACAGACATTCTAAGAGCTTAAGCTGTGTCACACTGGGAAGTCACTTAACTTCTCCAGACCTGTTTCTCCATCTACAAGCCATGGATAATGAGACGTGCCCAGCTTACGTCATGAAGACTGAGAGTCAAGTAATTTAATGCACAGGAAAGCTACCTACAGATAGACTATAGATTCCTATGTATACATGATTTGTTTGTGATTTGGAAAATGGTGATTTAAGTCTATCTCTTGGCCTTTGGAACTGTGTTGGGAGCCGACTCTTAGCCGAAAGTGGCTATCATCTTTACAGCCATCTCGAGCCATATACTCTGACAAGAGACTTGTTTCAACAGCCTGCAATAGCTGAGCGCACTCTGATAAACATCTTGTTACACTGTTTAGTGCCCCCAGCTGCCAGGTGCTCCTGGTATCCATGGCTACAAGGCACGTGACGTAGTGGCTTCAGTTGAGATTGTCCACGAGGACAAGTCACGTGGTAAAGGGTATAAATACCCAGGATTTCCTTTCTATTGAGGAAGTAGGAAGTAAGAAGAGAGGGAGGTAGAGGTAGTAAGTAGTAGGAGATAGTAGGAAGTAGGAAGTAGAAGAAAGAGTGAGAAAGTGAGAGGTGTCAAGAGACTGAAAGAGTGAGAATATAGTAAGAAGAGAAGAGAATAAAGAAGACTTGAAGAGACTCCACCGGACTCTGGCTTGTATCTATCTTTTGCGTCTCTCGCCCCTTTTTTCCCCTTCCTCCGTCCCCACTTTCTCTCTTGCTAGACCCTGACCTGCCGACCGGAGCAGCAGAACCGGCCGGCCTTTACAAAGTAACAGAACCCGACGGCCGTTACAAAAGAAACGGCCGTTACAGAACTGGAAATGGGATTGTACAGAATATTCATAGTCTAGTCCTGCTGTTTCTTGAGAGTTGTCTGGAAACTGTTGGTCAGTATCCAGATCATGCCTCAGACTATGGCTGTTCCCTGAGACACCGCCTATTACACTCTTCAGATAAAATT